>NC_139894.1:5151185-5161185 GCF_905171665.1 Trachurus trachurus | reverse complement strand
TCGATCGGGAAAATCCAATCAAAGGTTAAAATCACCGATCCGATCGCATTATCCATACAGCAGGGTTTCCCTGCCGCATCCACGCATGCAGACAGTAAAATAAGGCTGCCTGTAGGCTGCCTGGATCACAGTTGTGTAGCCTACAGGGTTTTGCAGCATAGACGGCTGCATCACCATGAAGCCCAATAGCGCCATTTGCTGGGATTAAAGTTCTCCGTCGCAACAACGGATTTCGACCTGTGTGTGTGTGTGTGTGTGTGTGTGTGTGTGTGTGTGTGTGTGTGTGTGTGTGTAAGACACCGCGTGAGTGAGAGAGAACCCGGTCACTCTCGACACCGGCGGACCACGGACTGAATCCCGCGGCTGGATTCCAAAATTAAACAAAATGCTCCTGACAGCCCGGTCGCACTGGACGTGGAACCGAAGCGCAGCGCCCTGGAGTGGAGGCAGTTTCAGATCGGCCACATGTTAACCGGTCTGCCTGGCCGCACATCTCGCGCTGTGGAGCGCAGTGCGCCGCCTGCAGCGCTTCAGATCGGTTCAGTTCTATTTTTCACGCGAGCCGCGAGCGCCGAGAGCGCCGTCTGTCAAGCTGGATAGACGTGGTCGTACCAGACAGGAAGTCGGGCACAGAAAAGGCGAGAGAATCCGGTCAATTTTCAAAATAAAATAAATAAAATGATGATTAATTAAAGGGATAGTTCAACATTTTTGAAAATTGGCCCATCGCCATGATCCCCCTAGTAATAGCAGTAGGTTCGTTACCTTTAATTGTTGGTCCAAGCTGCTTTTAGATCGGGGGAGAAGAATACCGAGCGGCGCAGCTACACTACGGAGGCTAATGGAATTTCTTGGTTTTGTTCATCAAACTCAGCAAATACACAACCAAAAAACTCAAAAACGCTGTGGTGGACAAGTTGTGACCTGCACATTCACCACGCTATGAGATAATAGCGGAAAGTTGCGAGATGGAGTTGTTTTAGAGGCAAAGTCGGACTTTACACTCTAGACGGCTGCTCGGCGGAGTGATTTCAAAAGCGCCTGTTTACTGCAGATACGTCCGTATACTACGGCACTGGCTGAGGTGCGCACACTGTGTCCCTCCGACCAGTGGTTCACTGAAGAAAGTAGTTCCGAGTATTTGCTTCACTTCTCTTAACTTTCCGCTATTATCTCATAGCGTGGTGAATGTGCAGGTCACAACTTGTCCACCACAGCGTTTTTGAGTTTTTTGGTTGTGTATTTGCTGAGTTTGATGAGCAATACCAAGAAATTCCATTAGCCTCCGTAGTGTAGCTGCGCCGCTCGGTATTCTTCTCCCCCGATCTAAAAGCAGCTTGGACCAACAATTAAAGGTAACGAACCTACTGCTATTACTAGGGGGATCATGGCGATGGGCCAATTTTCAAAAATGTTGAACTATCCCTTTAAATTTGTCAGTTGTGTCTGCACACGAGACACACACACAAACACATGTTTAAAATGACGTGTGTGTGGAAAACCGAGTGAATACGGTCAGTCGATGTCTGACCGGCGCGGAGAGAGGAGGAGAAGTAGCTCCCAGTGCGACCACCCCAGTGCCGGGGAAGCCGCGCGCAGTGCACCCGCGCAGCTTCCGCGTGCAGTGCGACCGAGGGGTTACGCTGTCAAAACAGGCTCGTTACTTGTTTCAACCTTATTGACATATAGATGCGCAAATAAACGATAGAAAACAATCTTTTTTCCCTTAATCGACATGATGTCGATGCCCTCCCAGTAAGATGCTGAGCGTCTGCTCATCAAAATCCTCTACTGAAGGAAAGTCCAACAATGTGCAGACAGAGCAGGAATATGAAGACTCCTGACTGGAAAAAACATTGTGGGTAGCAGGGCCGGTCCTAGAGTCTGGGGGGGCCAGAGCAAAGAAGCCATTTCAGTTCCATTTCAGAAGTTCATTTCAGAGCCTCAACTTTCTTACTACACCGCCACCACCACCACCACCTTGTCTAACTGATTTTCTGCAGGAAACCCTTCAAAGTTAACATAAATAAAAAACTAGGCCTATGCATGAGTGGATGAATTAATAGGGAAAAAAAGAGTTAAAAAAATATAAATATTAATAATATCGTCCCACGTGATCGATCGGTTCTGATCGGTAATCGGATCGGTGAGACTTTAGGTGATCGGTGATCGGTATCGGTCCCAAAAAACCTGATCGGACCATCTCTAGTTACGATTCTCACGATATTATGAACGTATAAAATCAATTATTATAGTCTAAATATAATAATTTACTTATTATTGACACAGAGTATTAGAAGAATCTATCAATATAGAATCAATTATTGATCCTCCAGTTCAGTGTAACTTATTGATAATCTCTGATCAGATAATCAATCAGTGGTTTCACTCTGAGGAGGATCAACCAGAGCTGATAGCCGATCAATAATCAATAATCAATAATCCTCTCTCTCTCTCTCTGTTCAGATCTTTGACAACATGATGATGGACCCAACGTGGGAGTTCTCACCGTTTCCCGCCATGCCGCCGTCCTCGTCGCTGAGGACAGGTGAGTCCGTCTCCATGGAAACAGACCAGACAGCACAGCGGACCTATGGTCTGTCAGGTCGAGTGGAGAGAGTCTGTTAAGGTGGACCTGTGGTGTTAAGGCGGACCTGTGGTGTTAAGGCGGACCTTTGACATTAAGGTGGACCTGTGGTGTTAAGGCGGACCTGTGGTGTTTAGGTAGACCTATGGTGTTAAGGTAGACCTATGATATTAAGGCGGACCTGTGGTGTTAAAACCTGTGACGTTAAGGCGGACCTGTGGTGTTAAGACCTGTGACGTTAAGGTGGACCTATGATATTAAGGTAGATCTGTGACGTTAAAGGATAATTTCCGTTTTTTACAACCTGGACCTTATTTCTAGCATAAAATAAGATCATTTTACTCACCCAGAAACTTTGGTGTCATTTGGAGTTGTTTTGACGAAATTAGCCCCAGTGGAGCGGCGCGTATCCGTATAATGCGAGAGCACGGGGCAACGCAATGCAGCCTCTAAATAACACATTATCCGCTGCAAAACTCGTTCATTTCGCCAATATTTTGTTATGATACACTAGTGCTATTCCCCTCCGAGCCCGTGGTGGCATGTTAACAACATGCTGCGCCTGTAGGTTGACCTACTGACCTCTTATCTGGATGATGTCATCTCCGACCGCTGCCCGGCGTGGCTAACTTGCTACGGCTGATGCTATGGTTCGTTTCTGCGTGTTTCCGACTTGTCAGAACAAAATGAGCAGCTGGATGAAGTTCAGCTTCCACAGGCTTCCTCTCCTCAACCTGGACTCACTAAAGCTCCGGCTAGTTGAGATAAAAATGGACCTGAATGCTGAAGCAGAATGATTATTATCAGAATGAGCCGCGCGGCGCTCAGAGATGACATCATCCAGGTGAGAGGTTAGTAGATCAACCTACAGACCCCGGATGTTGTTAACATGCCACCACGGGCTCGGAGGGGAATAGCACTAGTGTATCATAACAAAATATTGGTGAAATGAACGAGTTTTGCGGCGGATAATGTGTTATTTAGAGGCTGCATTGCGTTGCCCCGTGCTCTCGCATTATACGGATATACGCGCCGCTCCACTGGGGCTAATTTCGTCAAAACAACTCCAAATGACACCAAAGTTGTCTGGGTGAGTAGAATGATCTTATTTTATGCTAGAAATAAGGTCCAGGTTGTAAAAAACGGAAATTATCCTTTAAGACCTGTGATGTTAAGGTGGATCTGTGGTGTTAAGACCTGTGACGTTAAGGTGGACCTATGATATTAAGGTAGATCTATGACGTTAAGGTGGACAACGCTCTGTGGCGTTAAGGTGGATCTGTGATGTTAAAACCTGTGACGCTAAGGTGGATCTGTAACGTTAAGGCGGACCTGTGATGTTACGACCTGTAACGTTAAGGTGGACCTATGATATTAAGGTAGATCTATGACGTTAAGGTGGACAACGCTCTGTGGCGTTAAGGTGGATCTGTGATGTTAAAACCTGTGATGTTAAGGTGGACCGATTAAGGTAGACTGTGATGTTAAGGTGGATCTGTGGCGTTGAGGTGGACCTGTGGCGTTAAGGCCTTCGACATTAAGGTACCGTATATCTGTGGTGTTAAGGTGGACCTATGATATTAAGGTAGATCTGTGGCGTTGAGGTGGACCTGTGGCGTTATGGTGGATCTGTGACGTTAAGGCGGACCTGTGACATTATGGTATATCTGTGGTGTTAAGGTGGACTGGTTGTCTCTGTGTGACTCTGACAGCTGAACATGTTAAAGGTTTAGTCTGCGACGCGGCTTCAGCCTCGAGTGGTTTTGCCTCGTTTCACTTAGTTAAGTCCTGATGTAATTCTGGTGTCGGTGGAACAGGAGTTTCCCCGTGTTGTTGACGGGTCGACAGTCGACGCCTCGCTGAGCTCGTCGGGGCGCGAGGCTGCTGATTGGTCGGGGCTGCAGCTGGGGAAACAGAAAGTGAACTCTCGGTTCACTCCGTCTTTAGAAAACGAATGTGTGAATATATAAAGTGAAAGGGGGCGGAGCCTCAGCTTCCTGTCTCCGTCCTCTGTGGTCGGCGAGGGACGAGTCTCTGCTCTCACTTCCCTGTCGGTGTCGGAGCTGCAGACGAGGACGGAAACACACACACACGCACAGACACACACAGACTCACACTCTCACACTCAGGCCCGTGTGATTTTATATTTTCAGTCCACCCTTCACTTCCTGTTTGTAAACATCGGGACCTCAGAGTGACAGGTGAGACAGGAAGCTGCTCACTCGCCTCTGTCCTCCACTGTTAGCTTCTATTAGCTCAGCTCAGCACAAACCATAGATATATATACTGACTAGATGGCGCCTTCTGCTTCTCAGCGTACGTCAACACGGCCGCCATCTTGGTCCGGTAGTTCTGACCATAGACATAATATACGTGTGACCAGCAGTCAGACCCGGTCAGACCCTTGTAGAACAAGTTTCAGTGTATTTATGCATGTGGTTGAAATTTCAAACACATTTTTTGTTGTTGTATCATAAATATATGTCTCACATTTATAATAAACCAAACAGCTTGAAAATCGGTTGAATATTCGGTGAGTTATGGCGATTTTAATGGTTGATAGACGTCTGCCTGTATAGAGGGTATGCACATGACGTCACGGTACTCGGAAGTCGCTGTGGAACGTCCACTGAGTGGCAAAAAGACGAGTGGCAGAGTGGCCAAAGTTTAAAAACGAGCAAGTAACGAAGCGATTTCCTCCGAGCCCATACAAGTCTGACATGTCTAGCTTTGCCAGCATGTAAAGCAGCATGACCTAACAGAGCTGCTAAAAATCTTGAGGATACGTCTCACTTTGACCGAGTTACATTCAACAACCTGTTCTCAATGACGGAAAGTAAATTCACTGGAGCGGTCATTTTTTTCGATCGATCAGCTGTGTTTACAGTTTCAGAATAAAAGCAGCTCGTGTTTTAGTGTCGGGAGTCACTGTCAGGACGACAGTAACAGCTGTAATCTCGTCCCTCTGCACAGTAACAGCAGCCTGTCAGTCACTCTGCACTGCAGGTACCGCGGTCACTCTGTGTGTTACAGTCAGTGTCCGTGCAGCAGACGGTTTTGGGGAGCTGGTTGTCGATTCCTTTTGACATCAATTTGTTTTGATATACTATATTTTATCCAGTTTATAAGTCCACCGCTATCCGCCAGCATGTTGAGGGACGCTTGTTTTGCCACTCAGTCCGATCGAACGGGGCGTTGCCGAGGGCAACGTGACGTAAACGCATACCCTCTATTGACTAGTGCAGGAAGTAGACACGGCTTCCCCCCTACCAAGATGGCCGCCACGTTGACGTATTCCGCTCAATAGAGTTGCCTGGGAACGCGGCATCTAGTTGGTAGCCTATATATATCTATGAGCACAAACAACTGGAAGCAGAGAAGGCGTCTGAATTTTCCAAACCTTAAAGGAATAGTTCACCCAAAATTGAAATTTCACTCGTTATCTCCTCCTCCCCCTCATGTGGACTAAGGGCTGGGAGAAGTTTCAGAGTCCTCCGTGGCTTCTCTGAGTTACAGGGGGTCTCGGCGTAGCAGTGCATGTCCATATAACGGTTGCAAATGGATACCAACTGTCTTCGTAACAAAAAGACACACCAAAAAACATCTAAATACCTCCATGCTGCTCGTATGTAATGTCCGTCTTGTATTGAAGCCCCGAAATGTGAAAATGTCCTGAAAAAATCTATATTTTAAGCTTGTTTTGTAGCGGAAACTTCTCGAAGCTCCTCTTCCCGGTTCGTCAAATTTGGATGAACCAGGGTCTGTCCTCTTTCCAGTTCGTCCAAATTTGACGAACCGGGAAGAGAAGCTTCGAGAAGCTTCTGCTACAAAACAAGCTTGAAATACTTTCATCTGTCATTCGATCATCAATAATCAATAATCAATAATCTAGTCCTCACTGTGACGACTCCTGTCTCCCTGAAGTTTGGAACAGGAATTTTAAAAAAAACGTGTGTAATAGCCCTTTAACCTGAAGACTGATCTTTGTCTCTGATGTCTCTGTTCCAGCTGATGGACCCTTCCTACAGATCCTGGAGCAGCCGAAGCAGGTAACTGTCCTCTATCTGTCCTCTGTTGTTGTGGGACTGGGCGATAAATAGATGTTATTGACGTTATTTTACGTTTTTCTTTAAATCCAGAAATGCGAGTGTCAGAAGAGCGACAGGCACAAACAGAGCACCTTTCATAAAAGACGCGCTATCTCCTTTTCTAGAAAAAAAGCTTTTTGGAAGGATTTTGGTGAAACCCAGCCATGTTTAGCTTGACTTTTCTCAGGAACGGAGGCACGTAGAAACAAACGGTTTTTGGCCATTTGAAGCATAAAGTTTCACCTTTCAAATGAGCCACAGTATGTGTTGGTGGCAATAATACAGAATACACTGTGGCTCTACAAAAATCGTCTAAATTGCCGGTACACTTGACTAAAACTTTGGAAAGGAGCGCGGCACTCAATGAGTTAAAATATATGTCGTCATGGCGTTAAGCCCGCCCAACGACTCTCTAAACAGATAGAGCGCTGTGATTGGTGAACACAATCGGTGTTCGAGACTCAAAAAGTTCCTATGGCTCGTTTCTAGACCCACCTACGGAGCAAATATATCTGCTGCCGCTACGGTGCAGCTAGATTTCTAGGCCAGTGGTTCTCAAACTTTTTAACACCAAGGACCCTATGACACAAGTTAGACCACGGACCCCCATTGGACAAAATTTTTAAGCAAAAATGAGAAATACACAAATATTTGTTCTAAGACTGAAGAACATTACTTTTTTAGTCAATGTACGTTCAAATTAGAGCCAATGGCGTGAATTTTTGCAAATATCGTAGAGAAATTTCTGGAAAAAAATGTTAAATTTTTTTCCAAAAAAGCTGAAAAAATTAAAAAAAAAAAAAGTAAAAAATGTTCTAGATGTGAAGAAGTGGTAAAATTTCTGTAAATAACAATTCTAGAAAAAAGTGGTGAAATTTCTCAAAAAAGGTCAAATTTCTCAAAAAAAAGTTTAAAAAAAATTCTAGAAGAAACGTGTAAAATTTCTCAAAAAGTAATAAAAATAAAAAAAAAATCTAGAAAAAGTGGTAACATTTCAAAAAAAAAAAAAAAGTAAAGTAAAAAAAAAAAAAAATTAAAAAAGAAAAAACTTGGCCGTCTCTCACCTGGACAGCTCCAGATGTGCTGCGTTGGGCCTCATGTTTATGTCACAGTCAGTGTGACACCACAGAACAGTTACTGTTGAGCAGTGTCTGATGTTTCTGATGCAGAATAAACTCAAAACAAAACAGTTAAAGGGACAACGAGGAGTTTTGTTAAAGCGAAGTGTTTCCACACTACATTTATGAGCCTCTGCACCGTGAAATTCTTTGACCGGCGCAAGACAGACTCATGTTTTCATTCATCAAGAATTAAAGTCAGAGGTTGGAAGACGATCACATACCGTCGTAGTTCCCACCATAAACGGAGATTCGGCGGCGTTATTCTCATGACTCGCCACGAAACCGAAAGTAAAGAAACGCTGGTCGGCTCAACCAGCATTTCCACCACCACTAATAATAACAAAATAACCATAGAGACAAAACCATATATTTATCTAAAATGGACCATTAACAAGTGGTAACGTAGATTCATCCACATTAATATGAGACTTTTTTATTGTCACGGAATTTTTCGTTCTGCCGATGGAGAAACTCCTCATTGTCCCTTTAAAACTTGTTTTGAACTATTTATTTTTCATCTGCAGATTTATTTAAAGTAGGAGGGAAAAAAAAAAATTTAGAATCTGTTTCTTTTTAGGACATATCGTCCTGTCCTATGTTGTTGTTGTGAGACTCCTCCTGCTCACCTCAGTGTGTGTGTGTGTGTGTGTGTGTGTGTGTGTGTGTCTCAGCGTGGCTTCAGGTTCAGGTACGGCTGTGAGGGTCCGTCCCACGGCGGTCTGCCAGGAGCGTCCAGCGAGAAGAACAGGAAGACCTACCCCGCCGTCAAGGTAACAGGACCAGTCTCTGCGTGTGTGTGTGTGTGTTAGTCAGGGCCGTTGCTAGGAATTCTGGGCCCCCTTAAAGAATACTAAAGTGGGCCCCTCCCCCTAACTTTTCTTTTTTTTTTCCTTAGACTACGTATGTATTATCATTTTTTATTTAGCCTTCTTTGTTTTGATGCTAATGCAGCATTACACTGCAAAAACTCAAGTATCTTAGCAAGAATATTTGTCTTATTTCTAGTCAAAATGTCATTTCTAGTCAAAACAAATCTCATTCTACTTAAAATAAGACACATCATATTAAAAGTAGCTTGTTTTTAGACACTTTTTACTTCTTTCAAGCAGATTTTCACTTAAAATAATCTGATAGTGGGGCAAGTTTTTCTTCCTTATTACGAGCACAAAAAACTTCCTTTCACTGGCAGATTTTTCTATTTATTGTGAATTTAAGTGAAAATGATCTAAAAACAAGTTAATTTTTAAGGTAATGAGTCTTATTTTAAGTGGAAAGAGATTAGTTTTGACTAGAAATGAGACATTTGGACAAGAAATAAGACAAATATTCTTGTAAAGATGTAGAGTTTTTACAGTGTACTATGAGTATTAGTCAGGGTCTTACGCAGAATAAATCAGTCATACAAAGATTAGACTACTGGGGTTTTTTATGGGCCCCACTGGGCGCTGGGCCCCTAGAGTTATCATCACCTTTCTCCCCTATACAACGACCCTGGTGTTAGTACACAGGTGTGATCAGGTGTGTGGGTCACCGGTCTGCTGTGGATCACCGTGGTAACAGTCGTTTGATCGCATGACCTCATAGATGCACATAGACGCCGCCTCTGACGCTGCTGTCCATTGGAACGATGCGTCAACGCGGCGGCCATCTTGGTCAGGGGGAAGCCGTGTCTACAACCATTAACATCACCACAACTCACTGAATATTCAACCCATTTTCAAGCTGTTTGGTTTATTATAAATGTCAGACAGATATTTATGATACAACATAGATTGATAATTTTTTATATATATATATATTTTAATATATATTAAACATACACTTACATACTCAGACACACACACACACACACACACACACATGCATAAATACACTGAAACTTGTTCTACAGGGTCTGAGCGGGTCTGACTGCTGGTCAGACGTTTATGTGTCTATTGGCCGCCGTGTTGACGTACGCTGAGAAGCAGAAGGCGCCATCTAGTCAGTATATACAGCTCTGGAAAAAATGAAGAGACCACTCCCAAAATGATCAGTGTCTCTAGTTTTACTATTTATAGGTATGTGTTAGAAAATGTTGTTTTTATTCTATCAACTACCGACCACATTTCTCCCAAAATTGAAAAAAAAACTGTCATTTAGAGCTTTTATTGGCTGAAAATGACTAAACTAGTCTAAATAACAAAAAATATCAAGTCTTTTCAGAC
>NC_139894.1:5093685-5146185 GCF_905171665.1 Trachurus trachurus | reverse complement strand
TTTTTTCCAGAGGGCCACACTGACTCCGATAAAGTGAGTGAAGGGCCACACGATTCGAAATCAAATTGAAACATCAAATATTTATTGCTGAATTATATATAATTATATATTAGCCTATATAACTTAGTGTTGTCACGATACCAACATTTTGGTACCGGTATCGGTACCAACATGTTTTTCGATACTTTTCGGTACTTTTCCACATAAAAAGAGAACACAAAAAATGTCATTATTGGCTTTATTTTAATAGAAAAATTTTGGACCATAAAACAGGAAATCAGTAAACAGTTACTGCTGCTGTAGGATTAACATTCCATCTATATTAATCTGAACTCTTCCTAAATTAAAAAATGTCTGTTTAAAAATTAACATCAACTTGTTTTCTTTGCATTATTTGAGGTCTGAAAACACTGCATCTTTTTTTGTTATTTTGACCAGTTGTAATTTTTGGGAGAAATTGTTATCAGTAGTTTATAGAATGAAACACAAATGTTCATGTTACTCAAACATACACCTATTGTTTCCCATATGTAGACCAAATTGATTCTGTTCCCCCCACCCCCATCAACGCAATATCGTTCTGTTAATTCATCTCTGCGTAGCGCTGCTTCGCCGTGCTCACTCACTCACAGAGAGAGAGAGAGAGAGACAGAGAGAGAGAGAGAGAGACAGAGAGAGCATGCAGCCAGTGGTGATCCGCGGTAAAAACAAAACTTATTAACGAGGCTGTGGCGGCCGTCTCTCTCTCGCGCGCGGCGCACACACAGACACACACACACAAACACAGGCACATGGACAGGTGGCGCTGTAACGGTAACGATAAAAAGCACCTTGCTTCGTTTGTGACTCGCTCTCTCGCTCCTCGCGGCTCAAATTACAATGCGGCGACTTCACGCGGCGCCGTCACCGCTGCTGGCGGCGCAGAATGAAAGTACCGGTCCCATCTAAGCGCAGTATGGTACCGTTTTAAATGCGTTAGTACCCCGGTACCAATCTAGTACCGGTATACCGTGCAACCCTAATATAACTACATATATTTGGTGGAAATGATTGCATTACAATAGGCTGACAGCCCACAATCCATGTAATCGCATTTTCAACTTATATCCATCACAGATCACTGAAGAAACATGCTGTATTATGATATAAATATGGACTCAAGGCAGATTGTTTTATCAAAACTTACTGACCATAAATGACTGCACCAATTAATAATGTTCACAGACACCTGAATATTATAATTAAGCACTCAGATCCTTTTCAGTTCTGATTCAGTGAGACTGTTCAATTTGTATGTAGATAACCTTTTATTTATGAGGAAACACAATAGGCTACTCGTTTGCTGCTGCCTAACAGCACCAACATAAAAAAAAAAAGACTGATTTGATTACAAGCGTAGCCATTGGTGGATGGAGGCTTCAGATGCACAATCAGTCATATGGTCGATCACGTCAGAAAACCCAGCCATCTCATAAAAGCTCTTTTAATCACAGTTTGCTAAACCTTAGTGTTTGGGAAATAATAATTAGGTGCCGTGATGATGGGGCTTTGTAACCGTCAGCAGTTCTGATTCAGCTGACGGAGGGTTGTGAAACACCGCGGTCTAGGCTACCGCTGACAGGTCGCCCCAGAACCGGCCCTGCAGAGGGTCCAATCTGGCCCTCAGGATGAATTTGTCAAGTGTGAAAATATGAAATTGCACATTTTTTATCAAGAAATTCAAGAAGTTCATAATATGTTTTGTAAAAGGATAAGTTCAGTAACTGTAAACATACTAAAACAGAGGAAAATTTCAATTTTTAAAATATATTTAAAGGTTATTATGCTATTATTTTACTGGTCCGGCCCACTTGAGATTAAATTGTGCTGTTTGTGGCCCCTGAACTAAATTGAGTTTGACATCCCTGTTCTACAGGAACCAGTCGTCAGAGCTCAGAGGTTTTAATTCAGTCCATTCAGGCCGGATGTCTAACCTGAGCAATGGTGTGTGTGTGTGTGTGTGTGTGTGTGTGTGTGTGTGTGTGTGTGTGTGTGTGTGTGTGTGTCAGATCTGTAACTACCAGGGTCCGGCCCGCGTGGTGGTCCAGCTGGTGACGGCCCTGACCCCCCTCCCTCAGCTCCACGCCCACAGTCTGGTGGGGAAACAATGTGACAAAGGGATCTGCATCGCAGACCTGCAGCCCAAAGACTCCAACATCAGGTCAGACACACACACACACACACACACACACACACACACACACACACACACTCTGATACAGAATTTAAAAATATTTATTAATTTATTTACTTCCTTTTTTTTCTTTCCTCCCATTCGCACAGCTTCTTTCATTCATTTTATCAATTAATCAATTTATCTTTCTATTCTTCTTATTTATTTACTCACGTCCAATTCCACTTAAGCATCCATCCTCCTCTTCCCTTCTTTTTTTCTTTCATCCTTCACCCCGGCTGTCCCTATTTCTTCCTTCTTACCTTCAGAATGAATGCTGTCATCAGTACTATTATGAGTTAGGTTATGTTTGCTATCACAGCTGTTATCCCTACTACCCTTTATATCCTGTTTGTTATTGCGACCTATGTCACCGTCGTGATTCTTTAATTTCTTTCCTTATCTTTGCACTAATTACCATCACCACACTCACTGCACTCGAACTACACACGCACATCTTGTGTATCCATTGCTGTATGTCCGTTATGTTGTTTGTCTTGTGTTTCACAATAAAAAAAGCAACAAAAAAAAAAAGTTTCCCAGAATGCATCTCGCGGCGACCGGCAGCTGTTTTATTTCTCGTTGTAGCGCCGTTGTTACCTCACTTTGTTAAACGTGTACAGAAATTAAATCAAAAATAGAATTTTGCACAAAGTTTTGGCTCCATCGTCTGATAGATGAGTTATTACACTAATTTTATGACCCAGAGTGGGCTCAAATTAAATTTTCTTTTCTGTACAGCTTTAAGTTTTAATATTTTTTTCATGCGAGAAAGTAGCTGTTTAGATCCCAATGTGAGCTCGGTTTATCCAAATGAGACTGTTTAGACGTTTGCTCCGATGTTTTTGGGAGAAGTGAAGCTCCACCTGTGGAGCAGATCAACGGCTCGTCACGTCCGGAGAGCTGGTCAGCCGGCCAACCTCCGTCGTCATCCCGGGAGAAAAGACGACCGCTAATTAACTTACCCGCAGGTTTTTAAAGGTTTACCACCGGCTGGTTACATTCTTTTTAGGAGATAAATGTTGGTCTCAGTGATGAAATGTAACAATTGTGGCAGTAGCATTAGTTTGTTTGAATTAAAAGTGAAGCTTCATGTATTGGACAGAAGAGCAGCGCTGTCTGGGGGCTCTGGAGCTACGGACAGAAATCACCACATTTACATCAATAAATAAATGTTTTACAATGAACCGATCAGTCTGCATTACATTGTATTTATTTTATTAAGTTAACATGGTTTTGAATACAGGATTTGTGGCAAAAGTTCGTCTGCTTATGTGAAAGCCAGCAGAGACGACTGATGACGTATGTGATTGTTGAAGGGGTGTCCCGATTCGTAGGGGTTGTAGCTCCGTTTCAAGGGTTAAGGGTTAAGGGTTAGGGGTAGGGATGAAAATAAGAATTGGAATTGGGCCTAAGTGTGTGTGTGTTGTGTTGTGTTGTGGCAGCTTCCCGAACCTGGGGATCCTCCACGTGACGAAGAAGAACGTGGCGAAGACTCTGGAGGAGCGGATGATGGAGGCAGTGAGGATGGGCTACAACTGTGGAGTCAACATCCACCCAGAGGTCGACAGCCTGCAGGGGGAAGTCAGGACCCCCAGGGAGCTGCACGGTTAGTATACACTACTACTACTACTACTACTACACTACTACACTACTACACTACTGGGGGGGTCAGGGCCCCCAGTGTGTTTTTTATGGAGTTTGTTGGTGTTTTTATTAGGGCCCGATTATAGCCCGTTTGAGAATAATCGGTAACCGGCCAAAACTCGCCGATTGTCGCCGATATTTTCAGAAATAAAATGCAGGGAATAAGACTTGGTTTTACTTTGAAAATGTTCCCCCATTTGAAAAGATCCCCGACATTAGGCTATTTATCCTGTAGAGGGCGCATCCAACTCTCTCTCCACTATCCACTAACCACCTCACAGCACAGCAGAGTGACTGATCTGCAGGACACGCTCTGCCATAGCCTCGTCACACACAGCTTATTATTAACAACTTGATTAACTGTTAACTGTCTCAAAACCAGTGTTACTGCTGGCTTTCTTTTTCCTTTTTTTTTTTTTTTTTTTTACCGCGGTCGGGTTGTGAATTAATGAATTAATGCTCGTGACTCCGGCCGTGTTGGGTCCGAGATTCAACAAGCCGGTCGGGTTTTACAGTTATTACCGGCAGTATGCCCGTTTATCACCAATAAACACAGTAGATGAGGAGGGTGAGTGACTAAGCTCAGGCTGTGTAAGACGGGGGGGGGGGGGGCAGTCGGGACTAGTCTCTGCTCCGTTACACTGAGACTGGCCGCCGGTGAGCGCTTTTGGGACCGGCTAGTCGTTGAAAACAGCGGTGATACGTGCTTCCACTTCGAGATCAACAAACCAGAAACGTCTGGAACAACATTGGAAAAAGTCAAATGATTGAAATGAAAAAAAAAAGAGAGAGAGAGAAACCGCCGTGCCGTGTAAAAACAACAACAACAACAAAAAAGTGTCACGTGTCATGACTTCCTGTATCTGGCCCTTCAAAATAAAAGCCCTATAGCCTTTCATATACAGTTCAGTCATATTGATTTTGCCTTAATTTTGACAAGACAGGGTCCAAATGTTTTTGTTTTTTTCCTGACCAATGAAATTTTGGTCGACCAGTGCTTGGTAGACTATTTGGGGGCAGCCCTAATTTATATATTATATAAAATATAGGCTATAGATATTACTTAAAGGTACGATATGTAAGAATGTGGCCAAAATTGTTGCTGCAGTCAAATTCAAAACACAGCAGCGCGTTGTCCCCCCTCCCCTACCCACCAGACTCCAGGTTGCCAGACAGCGACGCGCTAACCTCCGCTCTGCTCACTCAGTCAGTCTCAAAGCAGAGTAAAAAGCTAAATATTCATCAACAACCTCACTGTTTTATTGCTCTGACTCACAGTAACTACGAGCGGAGTTCACGTCACTCAGGTGATCTGCAAGTTATTGTTACATTCACAGCTCCGACGCTGTGTCTGCAGCGCTGACACACACACACGCACACACACACAGACACGCACACTGTAACCCCGCATCTACCGGAGCCGTAGTGCGTGTTAATCACGCCGTAGATGAGCCAACATATGAGACGTCTTACCGCAGAATAAACGACGCGAGCCGCTCCGGTTCTCCTCCACTTTCTGACGTCGGATCATAAAACATGAGGACCGGAGACAGGCGACCTGACCGGGACAGACTCCTCTCATGAACCGCTCCACACGTTCACAATCACTTCATCTACCATCGGCTCCATTTCGCCACATTTCCTCCCTCTTTTCTAACTTTCACTTTGTAATTCTTCCCTTTAGCTTTAGCGTTAGCAGCAGCTCAAACTAACTAGGCTACATGCTCACAACAACAAGCTGTGTAGCCTATTGAACGACAGAGCGACAAGCCGCTTATTTCTACCGTGTGATATCAAGCAAATATGACCAATAACCGATAATAGAACACAATCTTTTTTTTCATGATCTCGTTTCATCTCCCAGCCGTATTTGCAGCTCAGTGGAAGCTAACTGGCAACCCGGAGGCTGAAATGCCACAGACGCTGTGACAGGGAGAGAGCGCTGGGTGGCGACACAAGCCAACCATAGAAATTCAAAACATAAACATGATTTGCGGTCCGCAAATTTTTTTTTTTAATGCGAATATCTTGGCTGTAGGATTGTTGTTGGTGAGTTCAGTATGTTATATGAACATTATTCCTGAGTCTCTGTTACATATTAGGACGATTTTACAGCCAGTTGCTTTAGATTTCTTACATACTGTACCTTTAAATTAATACAATTTTAAAACTTTATTTAAAAAAAAAAATAATCGGCCGATTAATCGGTTATCGGATTTTTCCCCCCCTAATAATCGGCATCGGCCCCAAAAAATCCATATCGGTCGGGCCCTAGTTTTTATGGTGTTAGTTGGTGTTTTTTATTGTTTTAGTTGTTAATGGTGTTGTTGTTGACTTGTTGTTGACTTGTTGTGACTTTAGAGCACCAGCGCAGTGTGATCGGCAGCGTGGCGTCGCTCCAGGCCAAGGAGATGGACCTGAGCGTGGTCAGACTGATGTTCACAGCCTTTCTACCGGACAGCGACGGGGGATTCTCCAGAAGACTCGAGCCGGTGGTGTCGGAGCCCATCTACGACAGCAGTGAGACACACACACACACACACACACACACACACACACACACACACACACACACACACACACACACACACACACACACACACACACACACACACACACACACACACACACACACACACACACACACAGACACACAGACAGACAGTTAGTTAGTTAGTTAGTTAGTTAGTTAGTTAGTTAGTTTTAGTTTATTTCGGACATGTTAAAAGAAATAAAACAATACAGAAATGGACAGACATAACATATAAAAACTTTGCAAAGACAACATATGAACAAAAAATATATATAAAAAAATAAAATAATTGAAAATAAAGGTAATTAGATTTTTTGTTTGTTTGTTTCATATCCGAAAAGAAGTGGAAAGAAGTAAAACTTATTTACTTCCACCCCTTATTCATAAATTATCTATCAAGGTATATAGTCATTATAATCTATACAGTAAGTTAATTTATGAAGTTATTTAACTGGATTTATTCTAATATATTATTATATTTATATTTATATACTGTACATATAGATTTATTCTAACATATGATCACTAATCTTTATCTCTAATCTCAGTGAAACTTTATCATCTGTCTTTTCAGAGGCTCCAAACGCGTCCAACCTGAAGATCGTGAGGATGGACAGAACAGCTGGATGTGTGACCGGAGGAGAGGAGGTCTACCTGCTCTGTGACAAGGTCCAGAAAGGTGAGGGGGTCCGATCTGGTCCAGTCCGGTCTGATCTGATCTAGTCCGGTCTGATCTGGTCTGGGATATGTATATGTCCTCATCAAGGGGGGAGAAGACCACTTCTGCATTCAAAAAGCTGCAGTTCTCCGTCCGGCCTCTGGGGGCTGGGACCAGAAGGGAGCAACTCCAATTGAGCCCCATGTTAAAATAGCCTTTAGACTTTACAGCTTAAAAAAACATATTTACAACCTGGTCCATTTTATTGTTTTGGTCTCTACCGATAATTTCCACCTCTGTGAACACTGCTTTTGTACCACAACCGTTTTAGTGTTTAGGCTTCAAATTCGTGCATAAATGACGTTGAGTGACAGGTTCACAGACAGTTTACCGGCCGTTAATTGGTTGCTCCGAGTTCAGTGGGCGGGTTCTCAGCCGGCTAACCGCCGCACCTCTCCAAATATGGAAAGTATAGGACGAATCTCCTTGTTGTTTACAACTACTTCCTGGTAGAAAACCAGCATGAGAACAATAGTGACGGACGAGAGTTTCACTATATATATCTCATTTTTTCATGTCACTATATCGCCGTTTAGACTAATCTGATGTTTGTAAAGTTTATAAAACCAATGATTGGACAAACATTACTATTTATGTGTGCACGTTTTTGTAATTAGCCATGGTTATCATAGATTAGCTGGGCTAACGGTTAGCTACCTGTTTAACTTTAATAACTCAGTGACTCAATAAACGCTCCATAAAAAAATATTTTCTCCAGTGGATATCTGAGTTCCAACATGACTGAGCTAACTGGAGTAGTTTCATGTCGTGTCCCACAACGGGAGGGTTTTAACAGCTGACGTACTGCTGTTAGCTTAGCTGCTGCTGTTAGCTTAGCTACCGTTAGCTTAGCTACCGTTAGCTGTCCCTGTCAGCTGAGCCACTGATGCTTTCTAGACACCGTGATTCCCCCAAACTGAATAAATACAACACATAGCAACACAAAACACACACACAGAAATAGTAATGTTTCTTCAACCATTTCAGATTTGTCTAAACGGTGATAGGGCGTGAAAAATATGATATATAGCTAAACTCTCGTTCGTTACTATTGATCTCATTCAAATTACGTGCTGGTTTTCTACCCGGAAGTAGAATGTAAACAACAAGGCAATTCGGTCTATAGTCTCCACCTAAAATCCAAGATGGTGCCATTCAAATCCCCGTAGTAGCGGCACAAAACAGACTCCTCCAAACCAATGGGTGACGTCACGGTGCTACAGCCATTCTTTTTACAGTCTATGGTCCTCATTCTGATAACCTTCTCCCTCTCCTCCTCCTCCTCCTCCTCCTCCTCCTCCTCCTCCCCCTCTTCATCCTCCTCCTCCTCCTCCTCCTAGACGACATCCAGGTGCGGTTCTATGAGGAGGACGACGGCGGTCTCACCTGGGAGGCTCTTGGTGATTTCTCTCCGACAGACGTCCACAGACAGGTGAGTGACGTTCACCTGGATGACCTCATCACCGCCGGGTGCGTGCAGGCCGTCTCCATGGTAACGTGTCCCGTGATCGACCCCCCCCTTTCCCTTTTTTAGTTCGCCATCGTCTTCAAGACGCCGAAGTACCGAGACCAGAACCTGCAGAAGCCGACGTCGGTGTTCGTGCAGCTGAAGAGGAAGTCGGACAACGAGACGAGCGAACCCAAACCCTTCACCTACCACCCTCAGATCATAGGTGAGTCTGTGGCCCCGCCCACTCAGGTGACCGGTCTGGTCCGGTCCAGTCTGATCTGATCTGGTCCAGTCTGGTCTGATCTGGTTCGGTCTGGTCCAGTCCGGTCCAGTCTGGTCCAGTCCAGTCCGGTCTTCACCTACCATCCTCAGATCATATTTGGGTCGGTGGCTCCGCATGGGAATTTATGGGAATTAAAGGCACAACGAGGAGTTTTGGAAAGCGAAGTGTGTTCACACTACATTTACCATGAGCCTCCGCGCGCACAGTGAAATTCTTGGACCGGCGGACGTCTTGCCCAGAATGTTTTCATTCATCAACAATGAAAGTCAGAGGCAGCGTCCGCGAAACCGAAAGGCAAAGGAAACGCATTTCCACCACCACTAATAATAACAAAATGACGATAGAGACAAAACGATATATTTGTCGAAAATGGGCCCATTAACAAGTGGTAACGTAGATTCATTCACATTAAAATGAGACTTTTTTTATAACCAAATAGAAACTCCTCGTTGTCCCTTTAACTGGAAATTGGTTGTAATTTAAACAAACTGTATCGATCCAAACATAAATGCTAATATTTTGTTTTGTCATAAGCAGACATCCATGCAAAATAATACAATTAAAAAACATGACATTTCAACAGATTTATTTGTAAGTAGAACTTTACCAAGTTTTAATTCTTGTATGAACAATCAATTATTTTAGGGGGTGTGGCCTATAGCCCCACAGTAAGCCGTGTGCTGTGTGCATGTGATTGAGGAATAGCATATAGATATTCAAGTGTACTTGAATTAAATCTTTAGGGATGATGGACACGCCCACTTTAGGGATGATAGACACGCCCACTTTAGAGGTGATAGACACGCCCACTTTAGAGGTGATAGACACGCCCACTTTAGGGATGATAGACACGCCCACTTTAGAGGTGATAGACACGCCCCCTTTAGAGATGATAGACACGCCCACTTTAGGGATTATAGACACGCCCACTTTAGGGATGATGGACACGCCCACTTTAGGGATGATGGACACGCCCACTTTAGGGATTATAGACACGCCCACTTTAGGGATGATTGACACGCCCACTTTATGGATTATAGACACGCCCACTTTAGGGATGATGGACACGCCCACTTTAGGGATGATGGACACGCCCACTTTAGGGATTATAGACACGCCCACTTTAGAGATGATAGACACGCCCACTTTAGGGATTATAGACACGCCCACTTTAGGGATGATGGACACGCCCACTTTAGGGATGATGGACATACCCACTTTAACTATATTTAAGTTCCCTGTTAAAGGCCAACCTTTATTTATTCCCATGTATTCCCATATATTCAAGTTAATTCCCATGGAAAGTTTCCAACTTTGAAAGTTCCCGGAATTTAGCAACCCTACGCGTCGGTAAAACAAACGTCCCTCTGTGTGTTCAGACAAGGAGGAGGTGCAGAGGAAGAGACAGAAGACGCTGCCCAACTTCCACGACTTCAGCGGCCACGGAGGGGGAGGAGGTCTGTACCGAGGAGGAGGAGCAGGAGGAGGAGGAGGGCCAGCAGCAGGAGGAGGTCCTGGATCCACCGGAGGAGGAGGTGACGTGTCTCAACACAAACACACACACACCTGAGCCGACGTAAACAGGAAGTACACTGCAAAAGCTCAAAATCTTACCAAGAATATTTGTCTTATTTCTTGTCAAAATGTCTCATTTCTAGTCAAAACTAAACTCTTTCCACTTAAAATAAGACTCATCACCTAAAAATGGACGAGTTTTTAGATCATTTTCACTTGTTTCAAACTAATTTTCAATTAAAATAAGTAGAAAAATCTGCCAGTGAAAGCAAATTTTTTGTGCTTGTAATAAGGAAGAAAAACTTGCTCCACTATCAGATTTTTCTACTTATTTCAAGTGAAAATCTGCTTGAAAAAAGTAGAAAGTGTCTAAGAACAAGCTGTTTTTTTAATGTGATGAGTCTTATTTAAAGTAGAATGAGATTTGTTTTGACTAGAAATAAGACAAATAAGATTTGGGGTTTTTGCAGTGCACACACACAACACCTGAGCCGCTGTAAACAGGAAGTAGAGGCAAAGAGTTATGAGTTTTCAAAATAAAAGAGGTTTAGCAGTGTTTTCAGTCCGCTCCATGTCCAGACGAGTGGACGGAGGAAACACAGCACAGGTGACTACTAGGTCATGTGGGCGGAGCCTAGATCCAGGTGAGACCAGCTGCTGTGTCTGGTCTGGATGTCCAATCTGAATTCTTCCTCAGCCACAGAATGAAAGTGAAGTTTCTGCTGAGAGACTGATAGAGGGGATGCGTTTGATTGGTTCACCAGGTTACTACCAGGGCTTCACTACCTATAACTACGGAGCTGGAGGTGGTGGAGCAGGAGGAGCAGGAGCAGCAGGAGGAGCAGCAGGAGGAGCAGCAGGAGGAGGCTTCTCTACTGGATACTCAGCTGGTCTGGGAGGAGGAGCAATCAAACATGGTGAGAGGTCAACAACAGCTCAAACAAACTGTCGCAGGTTTCAAATGTTAGAACTAATGTTAAAGCAGAAGTAAGCGATATTTTTGTGTTAATATCAGTCTTCAATAGTTATATCTTCCGACAGCAATCACTTACATAGAGTGTTTGGTCTGAAACACGGGTCTGTCAGTCACTCTGCTCTGCTCTGAGCCCAGGAGAAAACTTTTCTCGTATCCTACAAGTTTTATCCAATGAGGAGAGAGAACGGCATAAAGGGGCGGTCCTCTCTGTGTGTGCAGCCAAGGGATGCGCCTGAATGTGGTGACGTAGGGACGAGGACTGTTATGGTGCGTTCAAGGCAACCCGTAACTCGTGTTTTTCCGACCTGTGAAGTCGTACCAGTTCGATCTGGTACGAGTTCACGGGTCGGAAGTTACAAGTGGAAAACCAGCACCCTCCAATCAGCTCCTTTTAACTTTTTATTGTAGGACAGGCAGGCAGGACAGACGTTTCGACCGAAGTCTTTTTCAATTTTCGTGCACCTCCACATGAGAGTTTTTTTCTCCTTTTTTGAGATTCAGGGTGAGTGCTCACTACCTCCGTTCGGAAGTTACAAGTGGCCATTATAGTGACTTTCACAGGTAAAACAGGTCGGAGAAACACGAGTGGGTTGCCTGGAACGCTACAAAGTCGTAAGTCGTAACTTGAAGCTGTAATTTACGGTTTCAAAAGCTTGCCTGGAACGCAGCATTAGCCAAAACGACCGGATCGCTTACTTCTGCTTTAATTATCGGATTGTGTCATAACTACTGTTTAAAGCAGAAGTAAGTGATACAAATATAAATAACACAAATATTCCGCGTACTTCTGCTTTAATTATTAGGTAGTGTTAATTATCAGAATAATAACCTAGTAATAACCTGTTAATTACATGAAATTATCAGCGTGTTAATGAACTAATGAGGTGTTGGCGTTGAAGCCTCTCAGGCCGATGACGACGACAACGACGACACTGATCCAGATGAGGACTCGGGGTCGGGGGCCGTCCTGCAGGACTCGGCCCAGACACCAGGCGCCGAGGGCGGGGAGAGGACTGATCCACATCCAGACTCAGGTACTGATCCAGACTGATCAAGACTGAGGGCGTATTCACACCTGTGGTTTGTTTGCTTTGTTCCGATTCAGCAACCAGGGCCGGCCCTAGGATTTTGGTGGCCCTTAAACAAGGTTTTTGTTTGTGGCCCTGCACTCTAAGCGCAAACACCAAATCACTGGTTAATACTGAATACAGATGTGTTTATGCCCTCTGAGGTTTGAGGCCATTTTCTGAACTTTTACATATTTTCTTAAATGTATCTTTTTAACTCATTGAGTGCCAACCACGTAATTTCTCGTTTTTCGTTCCCATGCGTTGAGTGCCGAAAACGTAATTTTACGTTTTTTGCTTTTTTTTTAAATTATGAAAATAGACACTTTAATACACATTATATGTAAATTTGGGGACTCTACGACGAGGAGAACTGAAATAGATGACGATCAAAGTCACATGACAGCTCATGATCTGGAAGTTTTTATCATAACTCGGCTTCTGCAAACGAGTTCTGCATGCAGATGCAGCGCAGCTGCTCTGCTCTCACCCGCGCTGCTGCTCCAGCTGCTCCAGCTGCTCGGAGCTGAACCAGGAAGCTCTCAGCCGACAGTCCGCCCGGTCTTCAGCTGGAGCAACACCGTGTCCTCCCCAAAGTCCTCCCGCGGTAAAATCTGATGGTCTCTGGACCAAAGCAGACCGGCATCACCGACCCGTACCACAGAAGGACCGCGACCACCGGCGGGACCGGTCTTCCGGAGCCGCGGTGGCCGACTGACCCTCACGCTCCGCGGCGAGAAGCTGTGACACGGCACGGTGCGTCTGTGTTATTGTTGTTTAGTGGCGCCCCCCCCGCCCCCGATGGTGGTTTTGTGAATAGAACAACAACTGTTGTATATATTTATCTTATACGAGCCCTTTGATCCAGAAATGCGAGTGTCAGAAGAGCGACAGACACAAACAGCGCACCTTTCATAAAAGACGCTCTATCTCCTTTTCTAGAAAAAAAGGAGGGATTTTGGTGAAACCCAGCCATGTTTAGCTTGACTTTTCTCAGGAACGGAGGCACGTAGAAACAAACGGTTTGTGGCCACTTGAAGCATTAAGGTAAACCTTTCAATTGAGCCACAGTATGTGTTGGTGGCAATAATATAGAATACACTGTGGCTCTACATAAAAAGTCAAAAATGGTCTAAATTGCCGGTACACTTGACTAAAACTTTGGAAAGGAGCGCGGCACTCAATGAGTTAAGATACTTGCAGATGTAACAATACTCAAGTGTTTTATGTCTAAATATTAGAACCTCCGCTGTAAGCACACTGAGGCCAGTTTGTCCTAGAACACTGTAGAAAGAAATAATTTAGACCAAATGCTGGAAATTTGAAGTCTGCTTTTTGAAAAATGTCAAATCCCTTGTGAAAACACTCCTTCAGTCATGAGAATGAACAGTTTTTGGTGCTTGAAATAGGATATGAATACAGTAATATATAAGTGTAGAAAACAAGTCTAAAATGACATTTTGTAAGATTGCTTTTTGAGCACAAATGTTGTCATTCTGCCGTTCTATTTTCACCAAATGTCTCAAATGTTTTCACATATATACCAAACAAACCAATCTTTGGGGTGAAACTAAGGGTGTACTACGGAACATCTAAGTATGGGACAACAGATGGAAATCAGCCTGCGGCTAAAATCCGGCTTGTTTACGATTCTATATGTTTTGTTCATGAACTTGCACTGTCCCACCCAAATAAAATTGAATTGAAACACTTCCTGTTTCAGAACAACTGCTCCAAACGAACCAGGTATGAATACGCCCTGAGACTCTGTCCCGGGTTCATTGATCTACATCCAGACCAGCTGGTCGTGGAAACACCTGGAAACACCTCATTGCAGATCTGTTGATGTCTGACAACCACTTCCTGTGTGTGTGTGTGCTTGTGCAGGTGAGCCGTCCTCTCAGGTGAGCAGCAGACAGTTGGATGCTCTCTTCCAGTACTCTGTCACAGGTGACTCGGCGTACCTGCTGGCTCCACAGCGCCCCCTGATGATAGCACAGGACGAGGACGGAGACACGTCAGTCACAGTTTGACACAATTTGTCAAAGATTAAAGTTCACACATGTCGATCGATCACTGACCCCTCTCTTTCCCTCAGTGGGCTGCACCTGGCTGTCCTCCACAACCAGCAGGAGGCGCTCCAGAGTCTGACTCAGGTGGTCTCTGCTCTGCCTGGAGAGGAAGTCCTCAACATGAGGAACCACCTGTACCAGGTGAGTCCACGCCCACCTGCTCCTTCACTGTCTAAGACAGACACACCCACTTTAGAGATGGTAGACACACCCACTTAAATGATGATAGACACGCCCACTTTAGGGATGATGGACACGCCCACTATAAGGGATGATGGACACGCCCACTATAAGGGATGATGGACACACCCACTATAGGGATGATGGACACGCCCACTTTAGGGATGATGGACACGCCCACTTTAGGGATGATGGACACGCCCACTTTAGGGATGTTGGACACGCCCACTTTAAGGGATGATGGACACACCCACTTTAGGGATGATGGACACGCCCACGCCCACTTTAGGGATGATGGACACGCCCACTTTAGGGATTATAGACACGCCCACTTTAATGATGATAGACACACCCACTTTAGAGATGTTATACACACCCACTTAAATGATGGACACGCCCACTTTAGAGGTGATAGACACGCCCACTTTAGGGATGATGGACACGCCCACTTTAGGGATGATAGACACACCCACTTTAGGGATTATAGACACGCCCACTTTAGGGATGATAGACACACCCACTTTAGAGGTGATAGACACGCCCACTTTAGGGATGATGGACACGCCCACTTTAGGGATGATAGACACACCCACTTTAGGGATGATGGACACGCCCACTTTAGGGATGATGGACACGCCCACTTTAGGGATTATAGACACGCCCTCTTCAGGGATGATGGACACGCCCACTTTAGGGATGATAGACACGCCCACTTTAGAGGTGATAGACACGCCCACTTTAGGGATGATGGACACGCCCACTTTAGGGATGATAGACACGCCCACTTTAGGGATGATAGACACGCCCTCTTTAGGGATGATAGACACGCCCTCTTTAGGGATGATAGACACGCCCACTTCAGGGATGATAGACACGCCCTCTTTAGGGATGATAGACACGCCCTCTTTAGGGATGATAGACACGCCCACTTCAGGGATGATAGGCACGCCCACTTTAGAGATTGTGGACACACCCACTTTAGAGATGATGGACACGCCTAGGTCAGTGACGTCTCGTCCTCTCACTCCCAGACTCCTTTACACCTGGCGGTGATCACGCAGCAGAAGGAGGCGGTGGAGGCGCTGCTATTGGCCGGAGCCGACCCGACGCTAACGGATCGTCACGGCAACACAGCGTTGCACCTGGCAGCCCAGCAGGAGGGAGGGGGGATGATCCAGGTGCTGCTACGACACCGAGACGTGAAAGGAGTGACGGAGCTGAGCAACACAGCAGGTACGCACGCACACACTCCAACAAGAATCATGAAAACAAACCGGACACATAAAAATAAAATAAGAAAAACCGACACTTGCGGGAACATTTGAGGATGTGATTCTGTGTGGTTGTGTTTCTCGGACAATAAACTGTTGAAATATGAAGTTTGGTTTGGTCAACTACTGTTGTGTGTCCCGACCGTGAGCTGTGGCTATTAGCTTAGCTCGTTAGCTCGTATTTACTACATATTCTACAGTTTCTTCATTAGATTGATTTAATGCTTCTCTTATTGTTGGGATGCTGCTGCCTGTTCAACTCCTGCTGCTCAGGCAAACGGAGCGAAGGCAAATACGTCTGAGGAGTTTACTGGTAAATAACTTAAAGAAATCCTAGCTAACATGCTAATTAGCTTGCTCTTCTTCTCTGGCAAAACACGACCGCATTGCATTGTGGGATACGGGAGTAGAAAGTAGTGTACATCGCTTGTTCACTCAATTTTGCGGTGCATTGTGGGTGTTTTGTCGTCCACTACATAGCTAGTGGATGAAATTAATCGCGGAGAATTCGAACAACACTACAAAATGTTGAACACACTATACAGTTAGTGCACTACATCCGTGATAGGGGGAGATTTACTACACAGCTTTGGGAGTGTGTGATGATTTGTCTCCCTGTCTGTTTCCATGGTTTCCAGGTCTGTGTGCGATCCACCTGGCCGTCCTGACCAATCAGCTGGCCTCTCTCAGGGAGCTGCTGGACGGCGGGGCCAACGTGGAGGCCTCGGAGCGCAGCAGCGGACGGACGGCGCTGCACCTCGCCACCGAGACCGACAACGTGTCGCTGGCCGGCTGCCTGCTGCTGGAGGTCAGCTGACTGCGGCCCGACCGGCCAATCAGAGCCAAGTACACAGGTGACACGTATCTGAGGTAAATCTAACTCTGTGTGTGTGTGTGTGTGTGTGTGTGTGTGTGTGTGTGTGTGTGTGTGTGTGTGTGTCACCAGGGAAACGCCAAGGTGGACGCCTGCACCTTCAACGGCTCCACCCCCCTCCACATCGCTGCAGGGAGAGGCTCTTTGAAGCTGACAGCTCTGTTGATGGCTGCAGGTAAGAAACACAACAGGGATTTACATTTCTAATGCTTCTTATGTTAAAGGGATAGTTCACCCAAAATTGAAATTTCACTCATTATCTACTCACCATCATGTGGACTAAGGGCTGGGAGAAGTTTCAGAGTCCTCCGTGGCTTCTCTGAGTTACAGGGGGTCTCGGTGTAGCAGTGCATGTCCATATAACGGTTGCAAATGGATACCAACTGTCTTCGTAACAAAAAGACACACCAAAAAACATCTAAATACCTCCATAGTGCTCGTATGTAATGTCCGTCTTGTATTGAAGCCCTGAAATGCGAAATTGTTCCGAAAAAAATTAAATATGTCTATATTTGAAGCTTGTTTGTAGTGGAAGCTCCTCTTCCCAGTTCGTCCAAATTTGATGAACCGGGAAGAGGAGCTTCGAGAAGCTTCCGCTATAAACACACACAGAGACACCGGTGTGACGGCGCCTCCTATTGCAGGTGCAGACCCTCACAGGGAAAACTTTGAGCCGCTGTTCTTCAGAGAGGAGGAGGAGGAGGAAGAGGAGGAGGACGAAGGCTACATCCCAGGAACGACTCCTCTCAACATGGCCGCCACCTCACAGGTACAGAAACACACACACACCTGAGTGTTTGAGACGCAGGGGGGCGGAGCTACAGCTGCAGGGGGGCCAGTGGTGTAGTCTATGTGATACTCAGGTATACTCAGTATACCCACTGAAAATACATAAATACTTCAGTATACCCAGTACAACAAAACTATCTAACTAAAGTAAATGTCAGTGGTTCTCAAAGTGGGAGGTTGACAGGGTTCAAGGGGGTCCACTACTTTTTCTGGAAATTTTACCACTTTTTCTTAGAGTTTTTTTGAGAAATTTTACCAGTTTCTTCAAAAATTTTCTGTTCTACTTTTTTATTATTTTTTAAAGAAATTTGACCCCTTTTTGAGAAATTTTACCACATTTTTCTAGAATTTCTTTGAGAAAAACTTTTTTTTTTTTTCATAGAAATTTTACCATATTTAAAAAAAAAATTAAAAAAAAGACCATTGCAAAATTTCCATTGCCAATTCTTTCAAAACCAGAAACGTGTGCACACCGGCACGGACGGACAGGTGCGTAGGAGAAGACCTGCGTGGTTGAGTAACATGTTCCCAGAACCTGACGAAGGTCTCGGGACCGAAACGTTGTTCAGCTTAATAAATCTTTACAAGTGATGCCGGTGTGCAGGAGCTTTCTCTCATACCACTTTTTTCAAAAAAAATTCTAACTTTTTTGTAAATTTTTTTGTGAGAATTTGTACCACTTTTTTCTAGAAATGTTTCAACTTTTTTTGTGAGAATTTGTACCACTTTTCCCCCAGAAATTTCTCTATAATCTTTCAAAAAAATGTACGGCTAATTTAAACGTACATTGATTGTTTGTGTATTTCTGGTTTTTGCTTCAAAACTTTGTCCAATGGGGGTCCGTGGTCTAATTTGTGTCAATTTTGGGTCCTTGATGTAAAAAAGTGAGCTACAGCTGCAGGGGGGCGGAGCTACAGCTGCAGGGGGCGTGGCTACAGCTGCAGGGGGTGGAGCTACAGCTACAGGGGGTGGGGCTACAGCTGCAGGGGGGCGGGGCCAGAGCTACAGGGGGCGGAGCTACAGCTGCAGGGGCGGAGCTACAGCTACAGGGGGTGGAGCTACAGCTGCAGGGGGGCGGGGCTACAGCTGCAGGGGGCGGGGCTACAGCTGCAGGGGGGCGGGGCCTCACAGTGAACTGACCATGTGACTGTGTTTCAGGTGCTGGAGCTTCTCAGTGGGAAAGAGTACGAAGCTCAGTCTGCAGCCGCCGTCAGCGCCCCCCCAGGTGAGCTCCTTCATCCTCATCCTCATCTTCATCCTGTTCTTCATCCTCACACGCTCTGATGTGTGTGTGTGTGTGTGTGTGTGTGCGTGCGTTTAGGCGACCTGTCCAGCCTGGCCGTGGAGGTGAAGCAGGAAGTGTCTCGTGCTCTGGAGAGTGAAGGATGCTGGGAGAGTCTGGCTCACAGTCTGGGGCTGGGGATCCTCAACACGGCCTTCAGACTCAGCCCCTCCCCCGCCAAGACCCTGCTGGACAGCTACGAGGTCTCACACACACACACACACACACACACACACACACACACACACACACACACACACACACACACGAAGCCTGTAACGATACACCAAAGTCACGATTCGATTCGTATCTTGATTCTGACCCACATACTGAAACACTGTGGCGTCAGCTGGGGGCGCCGCGCTGCCTGGTCGTCCAAAGGCAAGACAATTTTATTAGTACAGCCCATTTTAACCACCAGTTTGTCTCAAAGGGCTTCACATCCCATCATAACAACATCCTCTGCCCTTAGACCAGTGGTTCCCAACCCTTTTTTAAATTTCTGGCGACCCCACGCCCTCGCCAGCTCCGATATTTTTATATGCTGCATTTAATTTGAACTCGATTTATATTTGAGAAAGTGAAAGTATAGAATACTGTTGTTTAAGATTGTGTGTGGTGTTTTAAATGATAATTTAAAAAATAATCAATGTGACTGGCAGGGTTCTTACTGATCCTTAAAAAGTCTTAAAAGTAATTGAATTCATTAATCTAAAAACAAGGCCTTAATTGGCATTAAAATGTCTTAAATCAAATTTTCAAATGTCTTAAATATGTTAACACATGGTAAGTGGGATTTTATGATTGTAATTAGTCTCAAATCTCAAAATAATTGGTAACATTCCGACTAAATTTCTCACCGTCACCAGCCCCCCAGTCAGTGTTTTTTTTTCCCCAGACTTTTTATGCTTTTATTTTGAAAGGACAGCTGGAAAGAGACACAATCCAACCCAGGGTCACTGCAGCAGTACCAAGTGACCCTAACCCTAACCCATCGTTCATGTAGTAGTCACCTTTTTGTGCGTTTGTGTTTATTGTGAAGTCGGTCTTAAATTTCATTTCAAGTGGCTTTAAAAACTTCTTAAAAAGTCTTAAATTTAACTTGGCTTAAGCTGTAGGAACCCTGTACTGGTCTGACTCTGACTGCAGACTGATTCTACCCACTTTGCCAGTCGCACGCTCAAACCCATTACTTCCAATGTAGACGCGCAACATGTTTTTTTTGTGCCAGTCGGCGGCTCACAGCCATAGCCTGTATAAAACATGGACCCATTGGTTTTGGGGAGTCGTTTTTGTGACTCAAATATGGCGGCCTGAACAGCGCCATGTTGGATTTACCGGCCGAGAACCCGCCCACTGGCCTCGAAGCAGCTGTCCACGGAGCTGCTCGGACCTGTCACTCAACGTTTCCGCGCCCGTGATTTCACTCAGTGATTTTAACATGGGGGTCTATGGAGAATGCTGCTTTCTGACACCAGCCCCCAGAGGAAGAAGAGGGGATTGCAGTTTGTTGAACGCGGAAGTGAAGAAGCTTCACTTCTCAGACCGACAACTGCCCCCTTGCTCACAGCTCCACGACCGGCTTCTCCCTCCCTTGTCGTGTGTTGTGCCCGTGTCTCTCCAACTGTTTCCTGTGGAGTTTTGCCCCGAGAAGGAAGAGAAGGAAGAGCAAGAAGCCTGAAAGATGTAGAATGTTTATTATAGAAGAGAAACAGACATCTTAGGACAGAACAGACTTGTGCTGTGGTTTTTAGACTACCCTCCTCCCATAACAGAGGGAAACCAGACAGCAGTCTTACCCCCCCCCCCTCTCTGTGCAGGTGTCCGGTGGGCGAGTCAGTGACCTGCTGGCTGCTCTCAGGTCAGTGGGCGACTGCAGAGCCCTGAGCGTCCTGGAGGAGGCGCTGCAGCAGACGACGACGTCCACCGACGACCACCAGACCAGCGGTGAGACTTCCTCCTGTCTGTGTGTGTGTGTGTGTGTGTGTTTATTGTTTATTATTAAAGGGATAGTTCAACATTTTGTCAAATTGGCCCATTGCCATAATCCCTATAGTCATAGCAGTAGGTTCGTTACCTTTAATTGTCGGTGCAAGCTGTTTTTAGAACGGCGGAGCAGAGCCGTGAGCTGCTCAGAGCTACGCTACGGAGGCTCATTATGGGATTTCTTGGTTTCCCTCATCAAACTCATCAAATACACAATCCAACAACTCCACAACGCTCTGGTGGACAAGTTGTGACCTGCACATTCACCACGCTATGAGATAATAACACAACGTTACCACACAGAGTTGTTTTAGAGGGAAATTCATGCAAAACCACTGATGCACGTTGCCTTCAGGGACAGTTTTTCATCATCAGTCTCTGTATTTCCCTCTAAAACAACTCTGTGTGGTAACGTTGTGTTATTATCTCATAGCGTGGTGAATGTGCAGCTCACAACTTGTCCACCAGAGCGTCGTGGAGTTGTTGGATTGTGTATTTGATGAGTTTGATGAGGGAAACCAAGAAATCCCATAATGAGCCTCCGTAGCGTAGCTCTGAGCAGCTCACGGCTCTGCTCCGCCGTTCTAAAAATAGCTTGCACCGACAAATAAAGGTAACGAACCTACTGCTATGACTATATAGGGATTATGGCAATGGGCCAATTTGATAAAATGTTGAACTATCCCTTTAAGATCCCCATTAGCTGCAGCAAAGCCACAGCTATTCTTCTTCCTGGGGTCCAACAACAGTATCAAATATACAGTTGAAAACACAAAACATAAACATTATAAACATTTAAAACAAAAAAACAAGTGAGCGATAAGTTTAACCTAACAAAACAAAAACAGAGTGAGTGTTTACATTTCTTAACTGTGCTTCATACATTCTTCGTTATATTAATTATTCACATACTAATCCATATTACACACATTTCTACATATCATATATGTATACTGTACATCATTACACATCTACTTACACATCATACATATCATATTGTATATACATTCATTCTACAGAATATACATTATAATAACACATATCATATATCTATAGAAATATACTACATATATAAATATACCATGTTTTCTTACTTTGATTAATACTGTTTTATTAATATTTTGAATTTCTTTGTGTTGTTGCCCCCCCCCCCCCCCCCTCCCCCTCCCCCTCCCCTCCCTCTCTGCAGGTGAGCTGCTGTGCGCTCAGGTTCAGGACCTGAAGGTCGACGTTCGGATCGACAGCGGCGTCTGTGACAGCGGCGTGGAGCTCTCCACGGCGTGATGTCATCATGACGTCATCACAGGAAGCACAATCATCCCTCCATCATCATCATCATCATCATCATCATCGTCATCATCGTCATCGTCTTCATCGTCCCTCAGGAGAAGCTGAAAGTTTGAATGAAAAGTTGTTTTTGGTTTTTTTTGGTTTTTAACTGAGGGAAAAAGGAAACTGGAACAACAGAAACACCTCAAGTCTTCCCCTTTAGATGTCCAAGGTTCCTCGTCTCCATGGAAACCGTAGCCCGATAACTGCTGTAAAACGTCTCTCGCTGCTGCAAACACCTTCAGACGAGGGGAAAGTGTGTGAGTGTGTGAGCAGCAACTGAACCACAGAGACCGACTAGAGAGGAAAACTGGAGGTGTTTTGGTTCTGACCCACTGAACAATCGACATTAATTATGATGAAAACATCTGAAACTCCTTTAACGACATCATGAGTTTTTTTTTTTTTTTATCTGTTTAGTGTTTTTATTTTATTTTTTATTTTAATCCCAGTTTCTGCTGAAAACATGAACCTTAGCTTAGCTTAGCTTCAACTCCACAGAAACGTAACCAGAGGCATTGTGGGACATGTAGTCCAAGAGTGTTCCTGTGTGATATTTATGTGTCCATCAGCACTGTACAGTTCATCTGCTCCGAACTGGTTGTCAATGTTTTTTAAATAAAACAGTTTTTTTTTTAAATAAATCTGAGTGTGAAGTTGTTGGGTTTTTTTTCATTAAAAGAGTGAATGAAAGAAGAGTCACAATGACCTCAACTCATGTAAATAAAAAAGAACACAGTAAAGCAAGAGAGAGAACAAGAGGGAAAAAGAAAGAATGAAATAAAGCAACATGGGAATAAGAGACAAGAAAGAAAGAAAGAAAGAAAGAGACGTACCGTGAAGAGGAAGAACAGAAAGAAAGAAATACGAGTAAGAAGAAGGAAAGGGATAAAGGAGCAAGAAAGAGACAGAAAAAAGACAAAAAGGAACGACAAAGCAAGAAAGGACAGGAGGAAAAGAAAAGAACAGAAAGAAAAGAGAAAGAAAGAGTCAAAATTCAGAAAGAATGAATAAAGCAAGAATGGGAGAAAAGGAAAGAAAGGAAAAAATGACAGAGTGAAATAAAGCAAGACAGAAAAAAGAACAGAAAAAATGCATGAAAAATATAAAACAAGACGAAATAACGATGGAAAAAAGACAAGAAAGAAAGAACAAAAAGAGTCAAGAAAGAGAATGAGAAAAAAGAAAGAAAGAATGAAATAACTAAAGAAGGAATGAGAGAAAAGGGAAAGAAGGAAGACTCAGTGGCATAAAGCAAGTAAGAAAGAAAGAAAGAGTCCAAATTCAGAAAGAATGAAATATAAAGCAAGAATGGGAGAAAGGAAAGAAAGAAAAAATGACGGAGTGAAATAAAACAAGACAGATTTATTTGTTTTATGACCAGTGATGGAAATAACAGCGTTAGGCTATAAAATAACGGTGTTACTTTTTCAGTAACGACTAATCCAAAAGGTCACTGTTTCCCCCGATATAACGCAGTTAACATTTACTGACAATAACATTTCATTTCATTTTTATCTCTTCCATTTTCAATTTATACACTACTGACAAAATAATCATAGTTTATAACTAGAAAAAGATAGCATTTCCTGCAGAAAATGCGTGTGAATGCTGAAAGCAGCCGAACGCTGTTGCTGAAGCAATGCTGAATGAGCTGAAGAAATTGTTGAATCAATGCTAAATTAGTTACTGTAAAGAAACTGCTAAAGCAATGTTGAAAAGGCTAATGCTAAAGCTGAAACATATAACTTGTAGTATGAGATGAATGTCTTTTAAAGGTAAAAAGCAGTAGAAATGCTAAAGGGAGAAGAAAACATTGAAATCCTGCATGTTTAAGTGTAGCAGTTGAATAGTTGAAATCTGCAGCTAACCTGACAGGAAGGAAAACTGATGAACCAGCACTAACATAGCTGAAGCAATGGCTGAGAATAGATAGATAGTATGAAATGGCTGGAAATTACTTGAATTGTTGAAGAAGATGATGAAGACATGAAAAGTTAGAAAAATTCCTGAATTAAAAAAAAAAAGTTAAAGCAGAAGTAAGCGGAATATTTGTGTTAATATAAGTCTTAAATAGTTATATCTTCCGACAGCAATCACTTCTATAGAGTGTTTGGTCTGAAACACGGGTCTGTCAGTCACTCTGCTCTGCTGTAAGCCCAGGAGAAAACTTTCCTTGTATCCTACAACCTTTATCCAATGAGGAGAGAGAACGGCATAAAGGGGCGGTCCTCTCTGTGTGCAGCCAAGGGATGCGCCTGAATGTGGTGACTTAGGGACGAGGACGGGGACTGCTAACTCCATCTGCTGACAGGAAGTTAGCCAAAACCACCGGATTGCTTACTTCTGCTTTAAGTAACGTGCCCAACACTGTTTTACGATCAACAGTCAGAAACACCGTCAGTGGGGATAATTAATTACTTTCTTAATGCAGTAATTCAGTTACTTTTTGGGGAAAGTAACTAGTAAGTATGACTAATTACTTTTTTGAAGTAACATGCCCAATATTGTTTTATAACAGTCATAAACATTGTCAGTAAGGAAAGTTACTTTTATAATGCAGTAATTCAGTTACTTTTGGGGGAAAGTAACTTGTAACTATAATTACTTTTTGTTAAGTAACGTGCCAATTGCCCAACACTGTTTCATGATCAACAGTCAGAAACACCGTCAGGGGGGATAATTAGTTACTTTTATAATGCAGTAATTCAGTTACATTTGGAGGAAAGTAACTAAGTTGTGACTTGTCATTGTTTTATGACCAACAGTCAGAAACCCGGCGGGGGGGATAGTTAGTTACTTTTATAATGCAGTAATTCAGTTACTTTTGGAGGAAAGTAACTAGTAAGTTGTGACTTGTCATTGTTTTATGACCAACAGTCAGAAACTCGGCGGGGGGGATAGTTAGTTACTTTTATAATGCAGTAATTCAGTTACTTTTGGAGGAAAGTAACTAGTAAGTTGTGACTTGTCATTGTTTTATGACCAACAGTCAGAAACTTGGCGTGGGGGGTAGTTAGTTACTTTTATAATGCAGTAATTCAGTTACTTTTGGAGGAAAGTAACTAGTAAGTTGTGACTTGTCATTGTTTTATGACCAACAGTCAGAAACTTGGCGTGGGGGGTAGTTAGTTACTTTTATAATGCAGTAATTCAGTTACATTTGGAGGAAAGTAACTAGTAAGTTGTGACTTGTCATTGTTTTATGACCAACAGTCAGAAACCCGGCCGGGGGGCCACCGGGGGCCCGGGGCCCCTCGGCGGGGGGACCGGCCCTGCTGCCTCCATGTTGTTGGGTGTCGTTAGTCGGTGTGTGGAAACAGAGTCAGAGTGAGACCTCCTGCTCCCGGTAACGGAAGACATTTTGCGCCGCCGCTCCGTTGGGTCGCTCCGTTAGCACCGTTACTCCGCTGTCAGCAGCAGCAGCGGCCTGAGGTTCGAGTCCGGGCTGAGGTCTGAGGTCTGAGTCCGGGCTGAGGGGGCTCCAAGGTCCAGCAACACGGCTACGACCAGCGGTGAATGTGCAGCAGAGATAGTTAGCCTAGCCTAGCTTAGCTTAGCTTAGCCTAGCCTAGCCTAGCGCCTCTACAGGGAGCACAGTCCTAGATGCTAGTTAGCTAGCAGCAGCTAGCTCGCCTTCTCCTCCTCCTCTCCTCTCTTCCTCCTCCTTCACCTCCTCTCTCCCTCTCCTCCTCCTCCTCTCTTTCTCCTTCTCCTCTCCTCCTCCTTCACCTCCCTCTCCTCCTCCTCCTCCCCCCTCCTCCTCCACCTCCTCCTCCTCTACAGCCGGCCCCTCCAACAACAGACACAATGGCTCTAAAGCGGATCTCCAAGGTAAGAGACACCGAGCTGGAGCCGCTGTTTGTGGCTGTTAGCCTGACACCAAGAGCCGTGTACTCTGTTGTGTAGTGTAGTGTTGTGTTGTGTTGTGTAGTGTTGTGTTGTGTTCACGGTCACCAGCAGCAGCAGCAGCAGCAGCAGCAGCAGCGGTGCTCAGGGGCAGATTCACCCCGCTCACCTGCAGCCTCAGCCCGGGCAGAGGGAGAGAGAGGCTCCGGGGTCAGAGCCAGACAATGGGCCTTTAACACACACACACACACACACACACACACACACACACACACACACACACACACACACACACACACACACACACACACACTGACAGCTCAGTGCAAAACTAAAACTACAGACAGACACACAACCTGAGCAGACTGAGCATCAACTGTTTGACCTCAGAATGACGTCATCATCATCACTGATCAATAAATTATAATCAGTTTATTTACTTTCAGTTTCCTGTTCTATATCAGCATCCACACACACACACACACACACACACACACACACACACACACACACACACACACACACACACCTGACCCCTGACCTCTGACCAGTCGTCCATAGCTACATGTAGCAGCAGCAGGTGTCAGGTGATTGGTCGACACATTTATACGTCACACAAGCGTTAAAAACACAAAGTTTTCACCAGTACGTGTGTGTGTGTGTGTGTGAGATCGATCAGGATCAATAAGTTGATGGATGAACTCTTCGTCTTTACAACAACAGCTGATCAGTTTGGTCAGTGTGTGTGTGTGTGTGTGTGTGTGTGTGTGTGTGTGTGTACATGTCAGTGTGTTTTTCTCAGGTTTTTCTGTGACTGGAATCGAACCTGTGAACATTTTGAACCACTTGCGTTGGAGCTGGAGCTGAAAGACGAGCGCTGTGTGTCACATACCGGGGGCAGCAGGGGTGTGTGGGGTGAAACACAACCCCCCTGATCTGCCCCGGGGGGTAAAAATAGAGCTGCTGCTGCTGCTGCTGTTGCTGCTGCTTACACATCACTACTGAGCTCTGATGCTGCGTTCACAGACACTCAGGAAAGTTCAGCACCGAGCTGCTGCTGCTGCACTCTGCCCTCCCTTCACAATAAAAGTCTCCTGCTGCTGCACTCTGCCCTTCACAATAAAAGTCTCCCTATTGAAGATATTCTGATCAATTGACCCTTTGTTGGCCTTCTGATTGGTCTGCTGATCCACCAATCAGAGCGCTTCTCCCCATGTCACGTGTTGCGCAGCGTTCTAAGGTTGGACAACTCTGGGATGAAACCCTATAGAGATGGCTAGTGTGACGTCACGACTCACTTTCGTGTCCAACCCCTGCTGCTACTAACATATACAGCAATAGGACGAATCTCCTTGTTGTTTACAACTACTTCCGGGTAGAAAACCAGCATGAGAACAATAGTGACGGACGAGAGTTTCACTATATTTATCTAATTTTTCATGTTACTATATCACCGTTTAGACTAATCTGATGTTTGTAAAGTTTATAAAACCAATGACTGGACAAACATTACTATTTACGTGTGCACATTTTTGTAATTAGTCATGGTTATCATAGATTAGCCGGGCTAACGGTTAGCTACCTGTTTAACTTTAATAACTCAGTGACTCAATAAACGCTCCATGAAAAAATATTTTCTCCAGCGGATATCTGAGTTCCAACATGACTGAGCTAACTGGAGTAGTTTCATGTCGTGTCCCACAACGGGAGGGTTTTAACAGCTGACGTCCTGCTGTTAGCTTAGCTACCGCCGTTAGCTTAGCTGCCGTTAGCTTAGCTACTGCTGTTAGCTTAGCTACCGTTAGCTGTCCCTGTCAGCTGCAGCCACTGATGCTTTCTAGACACCGTGATTCCCCCAAACTGAATAAATACAACACATAGCAACACAAAACACACACACAGAAATAGTGATGTTTCTTCCATCATTTCAGATTTGTCTAAACGGTGACAGGGCGTGAAAAATATGATATATAGCTAAACTCTTGTTCGTTACTATTGATCTCATTCAAATTACGTGCTGGTTTTCTACCCGGAAGTAGAATGTAAACAACAAGGAGATTCGGTCTATACATGTTCTTCATTGCTGTCCCCCCCAAAACACACACACACATACATACAATCATTTTTAAGTTATTAGAGACGTTATATGAGCTAACGTTTAGGGCTAGTAGCCTACTAACTTAGCTAACTAACACGGTTTACCTCCGTGACTGGACCACCGCGATCCACTGGTCTCTGCCTCCTCCTGTAGTATTTATAAATACAAATCCTACAGGATACCTCCTCTCCTCCTGTAGTATTTGTAGTACTATTTACAAATATTAGGGGTGTAACGATACACAAAAGTCACGGTTCGGTACGTACCTCGGTTTTGAGGTCTCGGTTCGGTTCATTTTCGGTACAGTAAGAGAACCAAATGCAAAACATAAATTTGCTTGTTGTTTATTAGGAATTTTTCTAAACCAAATTTACATGTTTAAGTCAAATGTAATTATTTTACTCATCTACTAATGTTATGTTGTAGGTACATTGTCCCTGGTACAAATAAACGTATAAACGTATTAAACTTAACTTATAAACTTACTAAACCATTATACAAAATATGAAAAATAAAATAATAGCCTACTGTTGTAAAGTGCTGCCTTATAAGTTCAATAAATTATTCTCAAATTAACAAAACATATAAAATAAGCCTTACAATGAATAAAATATTCACAAATAAACAAAACATATAAAATATGATTTAAAAAAAACTTCTCACACAACTTTTTTTTTTTTTTACATGTAAAGTGCAGCACTAACAGTTCAAGCCGGCAATGTGGGCAACTCTTGGCCACAACGGCTGCCTGACGATGCAACCGTTCGGCCGCAAATAAATAAATAAATGAATGAATAACGCGGATCATCACGATCGGCACAGTGCGTAGTGTCAACACAGCAGCGACTTGCGCCTGCTCTTGGCACATCTGCAGCAGATCCACAGCTGCTGGAGCTAGTGCGCAACACAGACAGAGAGAGAGACAGACAGACGGAGGGACGGACGGACAGAGGGGCAGGCAGACAGACAGACAGACAGACAGAGAGGAGATAGGAGCCACAGCCCCCGCCTCCACTCCACCTACAAGCAGGAAGGGTCTTCAAACCTCTGTTTTCTCGCTAGCGGTAGCATTAGCGATAGCCACGACGTAAACGGGCTGCACGCTGCAGGCAGACTGTAAACACACACAACTTCTGTACCGAAACGCACTCGTTCTCAGCGCTGTGCCGAACCGAACACCCCGTACCGAATCGGTTCAATACAAATACATGTACCGTTACACCCCTAACAAATATATATTTTAATGAATCCTGTAACACACCATGTGGCCGCGGTACCGTGGTGGCAGAGTGACAGACAGGCTCATTGTGCAGAGGGACGAAATGACAGTTTACTTTCCCTACTCCCGACAAGACACTTAAACCTGAGCTGCTTCCATACTGAAAAACTCTGACATGTCAAACTGTAGGATGTGTTAGCGGACTAATTCATCTGTCTAACCATCATAATATATATGTTTATTTATTCATAAATGAAAGCTCCCACGGTACTTTTGACCCGACTCTGTCTATTGATTCTGTTCTGAATATCCTGAGATTGGACACGGAAGTGACGTTTTGGACCTTGATGACGTAGCCACTAGCCATCCCCATGACAGCATTTATTTAGGCAAAAAGTACTTTTTAATTTTCCATTATGGTTAAAATGTACCTGGAGTTCCTGCAATAGCGACTCACGATATCTGGAACGTATTCCCGGAGTCATTTTTATCCCAATTTTGAATTTCAGTGTAATCAATATTGATTGATCCTAGTTTGAAACAACAATGTTATGCTGAAGATCATGTTTTTACCTGATCTTGATCACTCAATATTGATATTGATTGTCTATTGATTTTCTGATCAGACGCTCTTTTCCACCTGAACATTGATTCTATATTTGTATTGATCTTGATCAGCTGTGAACGTGCTGCAGATTCTGGCTCTGAGCTTCTTGACCCACATCCTGGAGGTGCCGATTCAAACCGATGAAGTCGATCAATCTGAATTATTGATGAGTTATGAATAAAGATTAACTGCAGCAGGCGGACACGAGACGACGTCTCACTCTGACTGGTTTCTGGGAGCTGGTACACAGCTCAGCTCATATGTCAATCAATCAATCAATCAATCTATCTATCAATCAATCAATCTATCAATAGTTGATTGACAGATGAGGCACCAGCTCATTTATAAATTACATAGAGACGTTATATGAGCTAACGTTTAGCGCTTAGCTACTAGCTAACTAATGTGACTGGACCACCCACTGGTCTCTGCCTCCTCCTGTAGTATCTACACCATAGATATATGAGAAGACTAGATGACTCACCCGCCGCTGCTGCCCAATGACAAAGCGTAGCCAGAACGGCGGCCATCTTGGGACGGGCAACTCTCTCCCTCAGAGCATTAAGCCTATGTTGCATGTTCTGCTATAGAGAGCCTAAGCGGAAGCAGGAAGTAACGTCGCCATGGGACTTCAACTCTGAAAAACTCTCCATGCAAGTGAACGGGACTGAAAGTTTTATTTCGTGATCCGATTGAATTGTGCCATGAGAAAAAAATACGTCCTCTACCTGTTTAAAACATTGCGTTTCATCCGGGAAAAAAAGCAGTTTATCGTAAAATGGCAACGGAAGAATGTATTTAGTGTGAAGACGCTCTACGGACTACAGACCTGGTGTCCCACAAAAAATACGTCACCAACTGACACGGGAAAGGACGCCATGTGGTGACGTCACCTACGCGACTTGTAGTCTTTCTGGTTACAGATTCTTCTTGCCTATTGTTTCTATTCTGAATATCCTGCGACTGGACACGGAAGTGATGTTTTAGAGTGTGATGACGTAGCCTCTAGCCATTCCCATTCCCATTGACAGAAGACGTCAAACTGTCCATGTGGTCCAGGTCTGTACTGGTCCAGGTTCTGACCCGTGACTGTGTCCTTGTCTCCAGGAGCTGACCGATCTGTCCAGAGATCCTCCAGCTCAGTGCTCGGCCGGACCGGTGGGAGAAGACAGTGAGTCCATCTACTCAGTTACTGTAAATGTAACTGTAACTGTAACTGTCAGTCACAGTAACTGTAACAGTCAGGAACAGTAACAGTCGGTAACCAAACAGTAACGGTGTGTGTGTGTCTCTCCTCAGTGTTCCACTGGCAGGCCACCATCATGGGTCCTGTGAGTATCAGCTGCTGTTCAATCACATGAATCAATAATTGGATAAATTAAAGCTGTTTGTTTCATGTGACATTAACTCATTGAGTGCCGCGCCCTTTTCCAAAGTTTTAGTCAAGTGTACCGGCAATTTAGACCATTTTTGACGATTTTTGTAGAGCCACAGTGTATTCTATATTATTGCCACCAACACATACTGTAGCTCATTTGAAAGGTTTACCTTAATGCTTCAAGTGGCCACAAACCGTTTGTTTCTACGTGCCTCCGTTCCTGAGAAAACTCAAGCTAAACATGGCTGGGTTTCACCAAAATCCCTCCTTTTTTTCTAGAAAAGGAGATAGAGCGTCTTTTATGAAAGGTGCGCTGTTTGTGTCTGTCGCTCTTCTCACACTCGCATTTCTGGATCAAAGGGCTCGTGTAAGATAAATATATAACACCGGAATGTGATGGTCTCTGGGCCAAAGCAGGTCGGGAACACCGCCCCCACTGGTGGTCACGGCCCTTCTGTGGTGGTGCCGGTCTGCTTTGGCCGAGAGACCATCACATTTTACCGCGGGAGGACACGGTGTTGCTCGAGATGCAGACGGGCGGGACTGACAGCTTAATGGGAGGACTGGATGGCAGACTGGTTCATGGGAAGGGAGGGCAGGCCTTAGTCTTTGATCGTCATCAACGTATTTCAGTTCTGCTCGTTGTAGAGTCCCCAAATTTACACACAAGGTGTGTTAAAGTCAGTCCCTCCAGGATTTCGCGGGCTTTTTTTGTGATTGTTGCGGCCTAAAATGCCTGATTTTGCGGCCACATTTTGAAAAAATTGCGGTGCATGTTGCGATGTTTTAGGCGCTTTTGTTGCGATTAAATTGCGGGAGACAGCGAAAGTTGCAAAAAAAAAGTTGCAGTTTTGTTCTAAATAATTAAAAATCAAAGAAAAATTTAAAAATTTGAATAATGTGAGGTCCTGTTATACCAGCAATTTCCCACTTGTTAAGAAAGGCACAGGAAAATTACATAGAGTTGAAAGTTGTTTTACTTTTAATTAAAATGTCTGTTTAAAAATCGTGTTAAAAGAACTGTTTTAAAATGCCGTTAAAACAGTCCAGTCTTTGAATAAAAAGGGGAGAGTGGCTACTCAAGTCCAGGGCCTTAGGATGGCGGAAGGGGCACCTGGCCGTCGGCTGCTCCGCTCCGGCCCTGCAGTGGCGCACTCACTGGATTCCCCCTCGGCGAGTGCAGCGGGGGGGACACAGCCTCGGGTGGTCAACCAGGACAACTCACACACACTCAACACGTTCAACTCAGCTTGTGTTCCTTTACTTATCTCTTTGTGCACGTTGTATCAAGTTTCTTGCCGTCAGCCCAGCCACGCCGTTCCTCCGTGGCCTCACTTTCAACCACCGCTCCGAGCGTCCAGACTCTCTGCTGTGTAACTCACGGAAAGCACCGACAATTGGTCCAATTTGCGGAAAAGTTGCGGTGATTGTACAAAATTGCAAGATCGCAAAAATTCGCGGGGATTGGCTGAATTTGCGTTAATTGTTGCGATCGCAACATCGCGAATTCCTGGAGGGACTGTAAAGTGTCTATTTTCGTAATAAAAAAAAAAGCAAAAAACCTAAAATTACGTTATTGGCACTCAATGAGTTAAAATATTGTGTGTGTGTGTGTGTGTGTGTGTGTGTGTGTGTGTGTGTGTGTGTGTGTTGCAGCCTGACAGTCCCTACCAGGGTGGAGTCTTTTTCCTGACCATTCATTTCCCTACAGATTATCCCTTCAAACCACCCAAGGTCAGTGAACGCATCGTCCCCCTGCTGTACTGTTGTTGTTGTTGTTGATGTTGTGTTGTTGTTGTTGATGTTGATGTTGTTGACCTCAGCTTGTTGATGTTGTATTCTCCTCCATCAGGTCGCCTTCACAACCAGAATCTACCACCCAAACATCAACAGCAACGGCAGCATCTGCCTGGACATCCTGAGGTCACAGTGGTCTCCAGCCCTGACCATCTCCAAAGGTGAGAGCAGCTCCACCGCTTCTTCCAAGTTCCAAACTGGTTCCAAACTGGTTCCAAACTGGTTCCAAACTGGTTCCAAACTGGTTCCAAACTAGTTCCAAGCTAGTTCCAAACTGGTTCCAAGCGAGCCAAGTTTCAGGGCTGGGAGAAGTTTCAGAGTCCTCCGTGGCTTCTCTGAGTTACAGGGGGTCTCGGCGTAGCAGTGCATGTCCATATAGCGGTTGTCAATGGATACCAACTGTCTTCATAACAAAAAGACACACCAAAAAACATCCAAATACCTCCATGCTGCTCGTATGTAATGTCCGTCTTGTATTGAAGTAAATTTACCATTTACCATTTGCACTGCTACGCCGAGACCCCCTGTAACTCAGAGAAGCCACGGAGGACTCTGAAACTTCTCCCAGCCCTTAGTCCACATGAGGGGGAGGAGATAATGAGTGAAATTTCAATTTTGGGTGAACTATCCCTTTAAGCACTGGAAAAGGGGGTAAGACTGGACCAGAGCAACTGCTGGTTCTGGACCCTGGAGGCCATGAGCGTCACCTCTGACCAAGTTTTCATCCTGCTTCGTCTCTGTGTCTTATCTCATCTCATCTACTCGTCGTGGGGGCAGCAGTCTAAGCAGGGATGCCCAGACTTCACTCCCCCTGGACTGTTCCTCCAGCTTCTGCTCCGGTCGTACAGAGACCCACAGAACGCCACGAGGGACACGGTCTAAGTCCACGAAACACATGTGGACTGGTTGGGCAAACTTCCATGAACCCTTGAGCACCCTGTGGAGGTATAGAGCTGGTACAGTGTTCCACAACCAGGACAGGAAAACCACATTGTTGCTCTTGAATCAATTGATAAGTAGAGAGAGTCCAGATAGATAGGCCTGGATCTGCATTTTGGCCCTAATCCCAACCATTTCCCCTGATCCTGGCAGATCCAGGCCTTTTCCAATCTAGCCAATCAGAGGCGGAAAAGGCGGGACCTTCCCCTACCATCCTGGAAAAAAAAAAAAAAAATCGCCTCCAGTACCCTGGAATAGACTTTCCCCGGGAGGCTGAGGAGTGTGATCCCCGATAGTTGGAACACACCCTCCGGTCCCCGTTCTTGAATAGAGGGACCACCACCCCGGTCTGCCAGTCCAGAGGCACTGTCCCCGACCGCCACGCGATGCTGCAGAGGCGTGTCAGCCACGACAGCCCCGCAACATCCAGAGACTTAAAGTACTCAGCAGGGCGGATTTCATCCACCCCTGGTGCCTTGCCACTGGGGAGCTTCCGAACTACCTCAGGGACTTTAGCTTGGGTGATGAATGAATAAACCTCTGAATCCTCAGCCTCTGCTTCCTCAATGGAAGGCATGTCAGTGGGTTTGAGGAGATCCTCGAAATATTCCTTCCACCGCCCGACAAGATCCCCAGTTAAAGCAGAAGTAAGGTGAATGTTTGTGTTAATATAAGTCTTAAATAGTTTTATACAACAGTTAGTTCCGACCGGTCCCAACCGAGCAATTTGATTGGACAACGAGACATTCCATAGTGCTGATATACAGTATAACAGCACTGGGACTTTTCACAGACATAATCACTCCGCTGTTCAGCTGGACAGGAGCTAAGTCAGAGCTACGCTCCCCATACAGGAGCTGCCTGCCATCTCTCTGCTGCTGCTGCTGCTGCTGCTGCTGCTGCTACAGTTATAAACGGACCTGAACATTAAAACCTGGACCTGACCTGGTCCGTCTAATTGGAGATAAATCTCTACTAAACCCGGCTGGAAAAAAAATCGCCGCGGGGGCAACTACGTTTTGACAGTGATGTGTTTTGATATTAGCATTAGCTGTTGTTAGCCACGTAGCTCAGCTACTTAGCTTCAACTGTGTTTATATTGATTACATAGCAGATAAACAAATGTAATACGGTATCGATAACGTCTCTGTATGTCTTCATGCTGGTCCTGTTGCTGCGGTGCTAATCAGACACGGGCTCAGAACCAGAACCAGCACTGGAAGCAGCTCGGTGGAGAAGCTCGTAGCAAGCTAGTATGAAATGTTTATGTGTTGCCTGGCAACAGCCTTGTCTCCCTTCCAGTTGCGGAACTATTTCTGTTGGCGGAGCCAAATAAATGATTAAATAAACAAACAAATCATAATCTCTTGTAGTTTATTACTGTTCTAAAAATGCGCTCGTAGCACTGTTGTATAAAAGCAATATCACACTCGAGGTCGTGCTGTTGTACTGTATATCAGCACGGTGTGATTATCTGCGGCACTCGGCCTGCGGCCTCGTGCCTACGACCGAATCACAGCCGTGCTGATATACAGTACAACAGCACTCCCTCTCGTGTGATATTGCTTAAATATCTTCCGACAGCAATCACTTCTATAGAGTGTTTGGTCTGAAGGCTAACACTACCTATACACTTCCAGTGTTTGAGCTAAGCTAATTACGGGCGATACGGCTCTATCTCCATGGTTACTGCACGCACAGTGGAAAGGATGGTGTCTATCTGCTGGTCATGGACTCGGGAGTGAGGCAAGACACGAAAAAAAAAATGTTGGTGTATCCCTTTAAAACCCTTCAGACTGGTAGTCATAGAAACCAACAGGGACCAGTCAGTCATGTGACGGTTTGTGGTGATCAGCTGACCGTGGCCTCTCTCTCCTCCACAGTCCTTCTCTCCATCTGTTCTCTGCTCTGTGACCCCAACCCCGACGACCCGCTAGTACCAGAGATCGCCCGCATCTACAAGACAGACCCTGTGAGGTGAGTCAGACCCGACCCGACCTGATCCTCCACAGACCTGACCCCTGACCTCCACCTGAGTTACTACATTATTTAATCAGGGTATCCACGGGTTCTTGAAAAGTATTAAAAGGTGATGAATCAATTTTGGGAAAATTAAGACCCTTAAAAAGTATTAAAAAGTATTTTCACGACTTTATAAAGTCTTAAATTTTGAAGGTATTTTTTCTGAATTAGCTGTCCAAGAGTTTGAGTTATTAAAAAAACAAAGATGAACCGGTACATAAAAAAGAAAAGAAGATTGTTGTTTTGGTTTTTTGAGAGTGGAGCAATGTTTTGTTTTGGTTTTTTTGATAAACTTTGTCTTTGATTTATTATTCTAGCCTATTTTGAATTCTGTTGTATCATAGTGGTCTATAGCCTTTATCACAAACTAAAAGTGTTATTACGTTAAAAGTGTCACTGATATAAATGGTTACAGCTTGAAGTGGCTGTGAGGTATTGAAAAATATTGAGAAGGTCTTGAAAAAGTCTTAAAAAGGTATTAGAATGAACTTCAAGATTCCTGTATTTACCCTGAAAATGCTCACATATGCCACATTACTTGGATTCGCGCCCCCCCCCCTATAACACCCGTGTGGTTAGTTCCTTTTCTTACTTAAACAGGTGTGTTATTATTTTGTGACGGGACTTCCTGAGTCAGGTAACGAGGCGTTTTATTGTCAGTAACAGTTACTGTAAGTTAACTTCATGTTTCTGCACTTTAACCCTCCTGTTTTCCTTCTGGGTCAACTTGAAATCTGTTCCCTTCCTCCATCCTTCCTTCTTCCCTTCCCTTCTCTTTTCCGTCTTTCCACAATCCTTTTTCCCTTCCTTCCGTCCTTCCTTATTTTGATCCAACTGACCCTCCATCTTTCTTTCGTTCCTTTTCCCCTTCCTTCTTTCCTTCTTTCCTTCCCTTCTTCCTTCCTAGAATGAATCTGTTCCCTCCCTCCATCTTTCTTTCCTTCATTTTTCCCTTCCCTCTTTCCACAATCCCTTTTCCCTTCCTTCCTTCCTTCCTTTTTGACCCACTGTTCCCTCCCTCCATCTATCTTTCCTTCCTTTTTCCCTCCTTCTTTCCTCCCTTCTTTCCCTTCTTCCTTCCTAGAATGAATCTGTTCCCTCCCTCCATCTTTCCTCCCTCTCTCCCTTCCTTCCTTCCTTTTTGACCCAATCTGTTCCCTCCCTCTATCTATCTTTCCTTCCTTCTTTCCACAATCCCTTTTCCCTCCCTCTCTCCCTTCCTTCCTTCCTTCCTTTTTGACCCAATCTGTTCCCTCCCTCCATCTATCTTTCCTTCCCTTTTCCCTCCTTCTTTCCTCCCATCTTTCTCTTTGTCCTTCCTTCCTTCCTTCCTTCCTTCCTTCCTTCCTTCCTTCCTTCCTTCCTTCCTTCCTTCCCTTTGTCCTTCCTGCCTTCATTCCTTTCTTCCCTCATTCCTTCCTTCCTTCCTTCCTTCTTTCCACAATCCATTTTCCCTCCCTCCCTCCCTTCCTTCCCTTTTGACCCAATCTGTTCCCTCCCTCCATCTATCTTTCCTTCCCTTTTCCCTCCTTCTTTCCTCCCATCTTTCTCTTTGTCCTTCCTTCCTTCCCTTCGTCCTTCCTTCCTTGATCCAGGTGGACAACAGGAGGGTTAAGTTCTGTTCAGTGTGAGAAGTTGTTGAAGCACAGTGAAGCTTAAATACAAACGTTTGATGTTAAACTATTTTTTTGATAAAGAAGTGAACACAGAAGTTGTTTAGTTTGTTGCATCGAGAGTCGTGGAACTTCACTGGTCTTCGTATCAACGACTGAAATTCTGGTTTTGTGACAAGTCTAGTCGTTACTGAACAAAGTAGCACCGTTAGTAACGCCATTATTCTATAACGCCGTTACTCCCATCACACGTTTACTGTCCTCAGTTCCTCTGGAGGGGGCGGGGGGGCGGGCGGTGTTAATTAAGATGACTTAAAGGGACAAGGAGGAGTTTTGTAAAAGTGAAGTGTTTCCACACTACATTTATGAGCCTCCGCACCGTGAAATTCTTTGACCGGCGCAAGACAGACTCATGTTTTCATTCATCAAGAATTAAAGTCAGAGGTTGGAAGACGATCACGTACCGTCGTAGTTCCCACCATAAACGGAGATTCGGCGGCGTTATTCTCATGACTCGCCACGAAACCGAAAGCATTTCCACCACCACTAATAATAACAAAATAACCATAGAGACAAAACCATAGATTTATCTAAAATGGACCATTAACAAGTGGTAGCGTAGATTCATCCACATTAATATGAGACTTTTTTATTGTCGCAGAATTTTTCGTTCTGCCGCTGGAGAAACTCCTCGTTGTCCCTTTAAGATTAACTTTATTTGTCCTTGACAGGAAGTTTGTCTTAAGCACACGGTGCTAACACAGCTGCCTCCTAAAACCACGTCATACATCTTCACATAGTGCACACACACACACACACGTGTGGATTTAGCAGGTGAACACAGGTGTGTGTGTGACTGTGTCCTGTCGGTCTCAGGTATAACAGACTAGCCAGGGAGTGGACAGAGAAGTATGCCATGCTGTGAGGGTAAGAGCTGCTGCCTGGAACTACTGCTGCTGCTGAGCATGGCCACACACACACACACACACACACACACACACACACACACACACACACACACACACACACACACACACACACACACACACACACACACACACACACACTCTGCTGCTCTGTGTGTCACCTGCATGCACCTGGGCAGGTGTTTGCTCCTGGTCAGTCGGCTGCATTGTGTCTCAGAGAAACAACAACAACAGCAGCAGTGTAGCTAGAGCCTGTTTCCATAGTGACCAGTGTCAATATACTGATGATGATGATGATGATGATGATGATGATGATGATGATGATGATGATGATGATGATGATGAAGATCTTCATTTGGAGCTGTCTGGGCTCTGTAGCTGTGTTGTAAATCTCCCCCTATCACGGATGTATCTGTGTTCGCCATTTTGTAGTGTTGTTCGAATTCTCCGCGATTAATTTCATGAACTATGTAGCTAGTGGACGACAAAACACCCACAATGCACCGCAAAACTGAGTGAACAAGCGATGTACACTACTTTCTACTCCCGTATGTATCCCACAATGACCCCAGGAAGAGTAGCTGTTGCAGTTGTAACAGCTAATGGGGATCCAAATAAACAAATAAACAATGCAATGCGGTCGTGTTTTGCAAAGAGAAGAAGAGCAACAAGCTAATTAGCATGTTAGCTCTAGGATTTCTTGAGGTTATTTAGCAGTAAACTCCTCAGACGTATTTGCCTTCGCTCCGTTTGCCTGAGCAGCAGGAGTTGGGCAGCAGCATCCCAACAATAACAGGCAGCATTAAATCAATCTAATAAAGAAACTGTAGTAGAATATGTAGTAAATACGAGCTAACAAGCTAAGCTAATAGCCACAGCTCACGATCGGGACACACAACAGTAGTCGACCAAACCAAACTTCATATTTCAACAGTTTATTGTCCGAGAAACACAACCACACAGAATCACTTCCTCAAATGTTCCCGCAAGTGTCTGGTTTTTATTATTTTATTTTATGAGTCAGGTTTGTTTATATGTGACCCGTTCTATCAAAATGAGTCGGATGTCGCAACGTTATATTTTTAGATAATCAGCTGATAACGTGGAAAACCCATAGAAAATCAATAAAAAAAACTTTTTTACCCTAATTTCAAAGCAATGACATTCAAAAACAATCTCCCAAAGTTTCACAGTCCAGATAATTGAGAAAAGGCACGTAAATGATGAGTAAAGTTGACTTGCAACTTAAACCCTCTGAAAATGAGCGTTGCATCGGTGCAAAAACATGAAATATCTTCTGAACCGTTCATGATAGAGACGAGCTGTAAACTGCATCTGAATCGCGGGATTCTCCGCTTTCCGACGGTCATTGAATGGTGCCTCTATGACGAGAAGGGACGGGTACAGAAACAGATGCTAAACCGAGTAGCATCGACGCTAACAGAGCGTAGCATCGAGGCTAACAGAGTGTAGCATCGAGGCTAACAGAGCGTAGCATGGACGCTAACAGAGCGTAGCATCGAGGCTAACAGAGCGTAGCATGGACGCTAACAGAGCGTAGCATGGACGCTAACAGAGCGTAGCATCGAGGCTAACAGAGCGTAGCATGGACGCTAACAGAGAGTAGCATCGACGCTAACAGAGCGTAGCATCGATGCTAAACCAAACGTACACGCTTGCACATGTTTTACAAAACATGACAACTTCTGAACCGTTTCTGATAGAGACGAGCTGTAAACTGCATCTGAATTGTGAGATTCTCTGCTTTCCGACGGTCATTGAATGGTGTCTCTATGACAACAAGGGACCATATACGGTGCGTGTAATCACGTGGTACAGGAACAGATGCCAGAGTCACTGGCAAAAACTTTAACTGCAATTTTCTCAGATTTTAGAACGGAATAAGAGAGTAGGAGATCGTAATTAAAACGGCCACATCTCGAAAACCATCAAATGTAGGATTTTGACTAGGGTATCATTTTAAAGCTTATTTTCTAATCTTTCCATAGATACCAAAATCTCAACTTTGAAATTAGGAGGGAGGGGAGGATTTACAACACAGCTCGTGTGTGTGTGTGTGTGTGTGTGAGCATGGCATCGTCCTGCGGCCCGTCCCCTCCTGATGACCTCATCACGCTGCGTCTGTGTGTCTGCAGGTACAACAAGACGGCTCAGGACTGGACCCAGAAGTACGCCATGTGATCCCTGCTCCTCCTCCTCCTCCTCCTCCTCCTCCTCCTCTTCCTCTTCCTCCTTCATCACTGCTGGAATAAACTGTTGGACTTCCTCCCGTTGCCCCCCCGACCCCCCTCCTCCTCCTCCTCCTCCTCCTCCTCCTCCTCCTCAGTTTTAACGCTTTTAAACGCTCCCGCGGACTCTGAGCTGTGAATGTGCCAACTGCAAAACTAAAAACTCGCCCCAAAACCACCTGAAGAGAGAGACCCGTTGCCATGACGACCTGCAGGAGAGATGACGATGACGATGATGATGATGATATATAATAATAATAATAATAATAATTTAATGCATGTCAGTGAAGGGTTGGTGTGCTGCTGAGACGGTGTCCCCGGTCTCTTGTTGTTTGTGTTTCCGTAGCGACGAGCCGTCGGCCGACCGCCGCCCGCCGCCTCTTTTTTGCACTGAAGATGAAAGTCGAGCTCCGGCGGGCGGCGAGCGGTCGACCGACGGCGCCGTCCTGTTTTCTCAATAAAGATCAACAAACTGCACCTCTGCTGCCTCACACGTTATTATTGATCATTGATTATTGATTATCAGCAGCTCTGCAGGAAACAAGGCGAGGCATCTTTATTTATACAGCAGCGCATTTCATACCAAGGCAACTCAGTGTGCTTTACATAAAGACTAAACATTAAAACAGGGTTCTAACGTATCCTTAAAAAGTCTTAAAAGGTGATAAATCAATTTTGGGAAAATTAAGACCCTTAAAAAGTATTAAAAAGTATTTTCACGACTTTATAAAGTCTTAAAATGTCAAGGTATTTTTTCTGAATTAGCTTCTGAAAGAGTTTGAGTCCTAAAAAACATTGTGAAAGTGAGTGAATTTATTCATTTTGTTAAAAAACAAACATGAACCGGTACATAAAGAAGAAAAGAAGATTGTTGTTTTTGTTTTTTGAGAGTGGAGCAATGTTTTTTTTTGTTTTTTTATAAACTTTGCCTTTGATTTATTATCCCAGCCTATTTTGAATTCTGTTGTATCATAGTGGTCTATAGTCTTTATCACAAACTAAAACTGTTCAATTAAAGGTGCCACTGATGTAAATGGTTACAGCTTGAAGTGGCGGTGAGGTGTTGAAAAATATTGAAAAGGTCTTGAAAAAGTCTTAAAAAGGTATTGAAATTAACTTCAAGATTCCTGTATAAACCCTGCAGCAGCTCTGCAGGAAACAAGGCAAGGCATCTTTATTTATATAGCAGCGCATTTCATACCAAGGCAACTCAATGTGCTTTACATAAAGACAAAACATTAAAAAAAAAGAAGCATAAAACAGAATAAAAACAAACAAAACACTAAAAACAGAGTTAAAAGCAAGAGTAAATAAAAGTAAAATAAAAGAAAATAGATAAAGTTTTAAGTGGTGAACAGACACCTGGAGCGGCGGATGGAAAGGTGAGTCCACTCTGTCGTCATGGAGACGAGACAGTAGAGGTGAGCGAGACGTGGACCTGTGACCACGGACACCGTGACATCACCAGTGACCTCATAGTGTTGCTTTCACATCATTAGCATGGAGGAGAGCTGCAGCGATTAATCAATTAATCGAACAATAATCGATTATTTAATTAATCGTCAACTATTTTGATACCGGTAATCTAATCTTTTTTTTTTTTTTAAAGAAAAAAAGTCAAAATTCTCTGATTCCAGCTTCTTAACTGTGAATATTTCTGGTTTCTTTGTTCCTTTATGACAATAAACTGAGTCTCTCTTTGGTTTGTGGACAAAACAAGACATTTGAGGACGATGTCGTCTGGTGGTTTGGGAAACACTGATTGATGTTTTTCAACTTTTCTTAAAGGAATAGTTCGACATTTTGTCAAATTGGCCCATTGCCATGATCCCTATAGTCATAGCAGTAGGTTCGTTACCTTTAGTTGTCGGTGCAAGCTATTTTTAGAACGGCGGAGCAGAGCCGTGAGCTGCTCAGAGCTACGCTACGGAGGCTCATTATGGGATTTCTCCCTCATCAAACTCATCAAATACACAATCCAACAACTCCACAACGCTCTGGTGGACAAGTTGTGACCTGCACATTCACCACGCTATGAGATAATAACACAACGTTACCACACAGAGTTGTTTTAGAGGGAAATACAGAGACTGTTGATGAAAAACTGTCCCTGAAGGCAACACGTCGCATCAGCGGTTTTGCATGAATTTACCTCTAATCGAAAGAGTTAGAGGTAGTTGCAGCCCTAGTATGGAGGTGAGCTAACTGTAAAACATGAACAATGATGTCGTTACACACATTAATAGAGCAGCTGGTGCTCGTTCAACAACACAAGATACAGAATAGAAGTGGTTTCACAGGTAAAACGAGTCACAGCTGCTCCAGATGTTTGGTTCCTTCATGATGTCATAGGTTAAAGGTAAAACATACAACACATTAAAATAAATGGGCTAATTGAGTCTTAGTTGTCTATGGTTCTCGCATGATGTTTATATGTATAAAAGTATGTATGTGTTAACTATATGTGGTGTATGTTTCTGCAGTCTGTGTCCAACAGGGGGCGCCACTGCTCTGATTGAATAAGTTCAGTAGTTTTTGCAGCTGGGTCACTGAGCTCTCTGTGATCTATAACCATAGACGTCGGAACTACCAGCCTCCCTATACCCACAGCATTAAAAGGATAGTTCACCCAAAATTGAAATTTCACTCATTATCTACTCCCCCTCATGTGGACTAATAAGGGCTGCACTGCAAAATCTCAAAATCCTTCCAACAATATTTGTCTTATTTCTTGTCAAAATGTCTCATTTCTAGTCAAAACTAATCTCTTTCCACTTAAAATAAGCCAGTGAAAGCAAGTTTTTTGTGCTTGTAATAAGGAAGAAAAACTTGCTCCACTATCAGATTTTCTACTTATTTCAAGTGAAAATCTGCTTGAAAGAAGTAATGTAATGTCCCTCTTGTATTGAAGCCCTGAAATGCGAAATTGTCCTGAAAAAAATTAAACAAGTCTATATTTGAAGCTTGTTTGCAGCAGAAGCTCCTCTTCCCGGTTCGTCCAAATCTCGCCGGCGTAAATCGCACGAGCTTCTGCTGCAAACAAGCTTGAAATATAGACTTGTTTAATTTTTTTCAGGACAATTTCGCATTTCGGGGCTTCAATACAAGACGGACATTACATATGAGCAGCATGGAGGTATTTGGATGTTTTTTGGTGTGTCTTTTTGTTACGAAGACAGTTGGTATCCATTGACAACCGTTATATGGACATGCACTGCTACACCGAGACCCCCTGTAACTCAGAGAAGCCACGGAGGACTCTGAAACTTCTCCCAGCCCTTAGTCCACATGAGGGGGAGGAGATAATGAGTGCAATTTCAATTTTGGGTGAACTATTCTTTTAATGACTTTGTGTTGTGAGCAGTTCAGTGGCCGGTGAAAACATATTTTGGCCGGTAAATTTTTTGACCTTCCTGCCATTGGCATCGGTGACGGTGACGGAGTTGAAGCTGAATCCTCATCAGAGCGTCTGACGTCAACACCAACTCACTTCATAAAGAAGCAGACACACAACTTTAGACCACTTTAATAACAATAACAATCAGCCTTCTGATTTTTGAGTAACAACAATTCTTATTATTTATTATTTTTGTCACTTTAGTTTTTATTGCGAATTCTTCTTCTATACAGACCAAAGTTAAATACAAAATAAATAAATAAACCCATGGGAACTCTTCACCACTGCTATGTTCACTGTAAAGAGCTATGAACACTAACTTCTGACTAAAGCTGCGTTCACACCGGACCTTTTATTTTTGTCGCTGTCGCACGTACAAAAAAATCGCTCCGTCGCTCGGCTGTTTGCTAAGCGCTGCTAACGTTGGGCTAGTGCTAACACGGAGCTAACAGTAACACAGACAGCAACACTAACACAGACACACACACACAAATGATTATACACGAAGAACAAGGGTAGTACGGTGTGTGTGTGTGTGTGTCCGTGTAGCGTTAGCTTCGTGCTAGCCACGAGCATAGAGTAGAGTAGAGGGGAGCGTGCCTATGTTCCCACAGCCCTATGTTCCCACAGCCCTATGTTCCCACAGCCCTATGTTCCCACGGCCCTATGTTCCCACAGTTCTAAGGTTTTCCTCAAAATTAGGCCCTATGTTCCCACTGGACTCTCTCTACCTATCTGGACTCTATCTATCTGGCCTGTCTAGCCTCTACCGGGTCTTTTTACTAAACTTAACCAACTCTTTTCTTCATTGCCTAAACCCAACCAATGGTGGGACCAAAGGGCTGTGGGAACATAGGGCCTAATTTTCAGTGACAACAAAAGTTAGAAATGTGGGAACATAGGGCTGAGGGAACATAGGAATGACCCCGAGTAAGGGAAGTAGAGAATACTTTATTCATCCCTAGCAGGGAAATTCAAGTTAGTCCAGTAGCTCACACAACAATGACACAAAAAAGATGAACACAAAAAACATTTTAACAAGTGTTATATAAAACGATTGCAGCAGGAACAAATGATCTCTTAAATCTTTCTGTTCTGCAGGTCAGGGAGATGAGCCTTTTGCTGCGGCTGCTCCTCTGACCTGAGAGGGTTTTGTGTAGAGGGTGTTGGGGGTCACCCAGGATGGTCTTCAACTTACACCCCATCCTCCACTTAACCACAGCCTCTACCAGCTCCGCTCCCTCCCCCATCACACAGCTACATGTCTTGATGAGCCTGTCCAGTCTGTTCCTGTCCCTGACCTTGATGTTGTTACCCCAGCAGACAATAGCAAAGAATGTAACACTTGCAATGACAGACTGATAAAACATACGCAGCATTACATTACATACATCAAAAGACCTGAGTCTTCTTAAAAAGAAGAGCCTGCTTTGTGTCTTTTTGTACACATAATTTGTGTGTACGGACCAGTCCAGCCTGTCATCAAGGTGTACTCCAAGGTACTTGTATGACTGAACCCTCTCAATGTCCACCCCATCCACAGTCACAGGCCGGAAGGATCTCTTGGACCTGCCAAAGTCAATAATCATTTCTTTGGTCTTTGATGATTTAAAGCAGAAGTAAGCGATCCGGTCGTTTTGGCTAATGCTGCGTTCCAGGCAGGCTTTTGAAACCGTAAATTACAGCTTCAAGTCACAACTTACGACTTTGTAGCGTTCCAGGCAACCCACTCGTGTTTTTCCGACCTGTTTTACCGGTGAAAGTCACTATAACGGCCACTCGTAACTTCTGACCCGTGAACTCGTACCAGATCGAACTGGTACCACTTCACAGGTCGGAAAAACACGAGTTACGAGTTTTCTTGAACGCACCATAACAGTCCTCGTCCCTACGTCGCCACATTCACGGCGTCCCTTGGCTGCACACACAGCCCTGCATGCCGTTCTCTCTCCTCATTGGATAAAAACTGTAGGATACGAGAAAAGTTTTCTCCTGGGCTCAGAGCAGAGCAGAGGGACTGAGAGACCCGTGTTTCAGTCCAAACACTCTATGTAAGTGATTGCTGTCGGAAGATATAACTATTTAAGACTTATATTAACACAAATATATCACTCACTTCTGCTTTAAGCAACAAGTTGTTGTTGTTGCACCAGACTGTGAACGCCCCCACCAGGTCCCTGTATTCATCTTCCTGTCCCTTCTTCACACATGCCACTATGGCCGTGTCGTCAGAGTACTTCTGAACATGGCAAGATTCAGATGTAGATGTGAAATCTGCAGTGAAAAGTGTGAAGAGGTAAGGTGAGAGCACAGTACCTTGTGGTACTCCTACACTGCTCACCACTGTGTCTGACATGCAATTCCCCAGCCTCACATACTGTGGCCGCTCTGTAAGATAGTTATAGACCCACAAGATGATGGTTGGATCTACACCCATCTTCTCCAGCTTTCCTCTCAGAATACTAGGTTGAATTGTGTCAAAGGCACTGGAAAAGTCTAGAAACAGCAGTCTCACATATCGCCCAGGTTCATCCAGGTAAGAGTAAATCCGATGCAACATGTAGATGATTGCATCGTCCACCCCAATGTTCTCCCGGTATGCAAACTGCAGGGGGTCCACAGAATGCTGTACTTGAGGTCGAAGGTGGCGAAGTAGTAGTCTCTCCAGAGTCTTCATAATATGAGAAGTCAGGGCTACTGGTCTGTAGTCACTGATTCCTGCTGGCCTCGCCACTTTGGGAACCGGCACCAGGCACAGCACAGTTAAGAAATGTAAACACTCACTCTGTTTTTGTTTTGTTAGGTGAAGCATATCGCTCACTTGTTTTTTTGTTTTTAATTTTTATAATGTTTATGTTTTGTATCTTCCAACTGTATATTTGGTAGGGGAGAGTGCGGTAAGTTGAGCCACTTTTTGTATTCAGGATCACTGCATCAAGACAATTATAGTTTTGTTGCTAACTAACACATCTGCATATATTTCAGGATGTTTTGCATCCCTACAAATGAACAGAATGAATGTAAATATAACTGTTTTTAAAATATAGCATGTTCAAAAAAAGTGGTCTTGTGACTCAACTTATAAGTTGACCATAGGAGTGGGGTAAATTGATCAACCCCCCTTCTTTCCTTCCATCCATCTCCTACCTCCCCCTTTACTTAATATTTCATCTGTCCAGGTTACAGGTGAACACAAACTGCAGGGACTTCCTGCTGAGCCACCAACTCACTGAGATTTGGGGAGTTTTGTAATTACGTGGCATCTTGGGAAGAATCCCAGATATTTTTCTTTGAAAGTAAAGTTTGGCACACTATAAACAACTTTTCCTGTTTATAGGAACATACTTACTGTAATCACAAACATACAGAATCTTGATTTAATCATTTGGACATATACAGCCAAAATACATTCATTAAGGGGCCGTGTCCACCAGACGCGTTTTCAGCTCTGACAGCGCTCTCAGCGCTGCTTTCCCAGCGCTTAGCGCTCTCTCTCTCTCCCTCGTCAGAATGCCGCTGTTGCTAGGTTACAAAACGAGTCCTCTGACACTTCCGTGTTCCTGCCTTGTTTAATGTAAACACTACAACGAGTGTCAGAAATACACAATAGCATTAGCGGCAGCTTTTGACATGGACCCTGAGGTCGGCCTACCTTCAATACAAGTATGGGTCAGGATATAAACCGAGCCACGTCTCCGGTTGTGTTGCTGTCGGTAACGTAAGTCCCGCCCCTTCTTGATTCTGATTGGTCAGTGCGGGGAAAAGTGACATTGACGAGCGCGGCGCTGTTCTAAAAGTTGAACAGATTTCAACTCGAAGCGCTCTGAGCGCCGCGACAAAAAGAAGCAAGCGCCCAGGGCGTTTTACCGCCGAGGGCGCTGAGCTCTGTGAGCGCCCAACTCAATAGGGTTTGAATGTAAAATAGACGCCCAGAGCGCTGAAAACGCGTCTGGTGGACACGGCCCCTAAGTGTATAGGATAGGTGGCTCAACTTACCCCACAGCTACCTTAGCTTGGGTTTATTGCTCTCACAGCTAAAATGGTGCAGTTTCATGCTAGGTTTACTACCTCATGTTGTAGCTCATAGATACCACAACCCATGTATAAAACACATTTGCAATCGTCTCTTTTGGTCCAAACACAATTCTCATGAAACTTATGATCGACAAAATTCACTCTTGAGAGTGAAAAAAGATTTTTTGGTCATAAATGTTAAACCACTTTACTCACGTGGTTCTAATCTTCACCATGAAATGATGCCTGCCTCCCAAATATTTGGTCACATGCTAACTTTTTCCTATAGTTTCCTAGAAACAACCGGTGGGTCAACTTACCCACTGGCTCATCTTACCCCACTCTCCCCTACTGTTGGACCCCAGGAAGAATAGCTGTGGCTTTGCTGCAGCTAATGGGGATCTTAATAATAAATAATAAACAATTAAGGCAAAATCATTAGAAAATGACCCCATCACAAATAAAAAACAAAACAAAAAAAATCTGGGAATCCTTTTTACCTTCCTGGTATTAAAGTGACCGACCGTTTCCTGGGATTCCTGAAAGAGAAGGGTCTATCCTCAGGTGTATCCTCATGTTCAACTCCTCAGAACAACCTCTGGGCCAGTTTGAACTCTGACTCAGACCTGATCTGATCTTAGATTTTCTCTCTGTACAGATGTGGTTTGATGGAGAATCGGTGTAATGAGCTGTTTCCTCCACCAGGTGTCAGCGTCGACCTTCACCAGACACCTGAACGCATCGCCAGAGCCTCAGCCAGACAGACCATGTTTTATTATTTTAGACTGTTTGATTTGATTTGATTTGATTTGATTTTTATTTGTCTCAAACAAGCACATCAAAAGACAAACAATCTATGTAACAAGAAACAAAACAATAATGATACTGTGCAAGTTTGAGAAGGGGCTGAAAGAAGCAAAGCTTATCAAGTTACACTGTGATTCATGTCATACATCTGTAGTTCCATACAATTCAGAAGATTAAAAACATATTGCTTTAATATGAAATAAGACCATGATTATAAATAAAAAGAGTAAAATTATCTGTCCAGTTCTTTATAGCTGTCCAAGAGTGTATGTTTGTACTTACTTTTAAATTGTTTTAAGTTATTGCACATTTTTATATCCTCATCTAGTCTATTCCACATTTTAACACCACAAAAAGAGATGCTAAAACTTTTCAGGGTAGAATGGATGGTAAATTGTTTAAAGTTACAGTTCCCTCTATTCCAGGCTTTAAACAAAATCTGACCTGTTTTGAATTTGACTACGTCCTCAAATCTTAAATTACCCGATTTTAAAAACAACGGATTTGTATGAGCAAGGTACCCAGCATGATGAACCATCCTTATGACTCTTTTTTGTAAAATGCAAATCTTTTGTAAAGTGCTTTTATATGTGTTTCCCACATACCTCAACACAAGTAAGATAAGTACGGATCAATGAGTGCATAGTACAGCATTTGAAGTGACTTCTGATCTAAAACATGTTAACAACTTGGTGTTATACCAGTGTCGAGGGCCGGCCCTAGGATGTTGGTGGCCCCCTAATCAAGATTTTTGTTTGTGGCCCTGCACTCTAAGCACAAACACCAAATCACTGGTTAAAACTGAATACAGACGTGTTTATGCCTCTGAGGTTTGAGGCCATTTTCTCGACTTTTACATATTTTCTTAAATTGATCTTTTTAAAGATACTTGCAGATGTAACAATACTCAAGTGTTTTATGTCTAAATATTAGAACCTCCGCTGTAAGCACACTGAGGCCAGTTTGTCCTACAACACTGTATAAAGAAATAATTTAGGACAAATGCTGGAAATTTGAGGTCTGCTTTTTGAAAAATGTCCAATCCCTTGTGAAAACACACCTTCAGTCATGAGAATGAACTGTTTTGGTGCTTGAAATAGGATATGAATACAGTAATAGATACGTGTAGAAAACAAGTCTAAAATGACATTTTGTAAGATTGTTTTTTGAGCACAAATGTTGTCATTCTGCCGTTCTATTTTCACCAAATGTCTCTAATGTGAGATAAAAGAAGCTGAATATTGACTTCACATGACATATAAAGCTCATAGCTGCACGTGCAGACTTCAGGATGTTTAAATGACTTGATGAACCCCGGTACCTTTCTGATCATGTGGCCCCCCACCTAACGGCTGTGGCCCCAAACAACCACATAGAGGGTTTATGCCAATACAAACTTTGTTCACATTAAATATGGTTTAGATTTTTACATCCAATCATCTTTTATCTTTGTAGCTGAGGAGGAATAATGTAAATATCAAGACACGTGGTTGTTATGATGACTGGGACTGGGGACAGGGATGAGGGCTTGACCACAGCACTAGAGTTGATGAATGAAGCTGATGAGTTTATAGACACGTTGATAGCTGATGTATTGATTATGTTGCATCATATTCTCACATCTAAAACTGTGCAGCTCTAATCAATACTGTTATTATCATCAGTATGATCAATAATAATTAATTCTGTTATATCTTTTATATATATATATATATATATATATATATATATATATATATATATATATATATATATATATATATATATATATATATATATATATATAAAATGTTGTTTTCCTGACACACACATATATATGTGTGTGTCAGGAAAACAACATTTTTATTTTCATTTTATTCAAATTTTCCCCAAATCTCTCAGTTTCGTCTTCAACGTCGTGAAAATCCACAGTTGATTTATTCGTGCTTTTATTTTGACAGGACAGAGAGAGAGAGAGAGGAAACAGAACAGACACAGTGAATGAATGAATGAATGAATGAATGAATTTATTTATTTAAAACAGGGACGATGCACAAAAAACATTAATCTTGTAAAACAAGAAGAGATGCTTTGAGCCAGGTTATAGCAACAATTGCTAATTTCCGCCTGTAGTCCCTGGGCAGGTAAAGTGGGAGCAGATACAATATTAAGATTAATTGAAATAGGACATAAAAACCATAATATTTAAAAAAAAAAATGGACAGAATGCACTAATAAAAGCAGGGTCCACAATAGGGACTAACAGCACATACACTCTCTCTCACTCTCATCCAGGGCCGTTGTCTAGGGGAGAAAGGTGATGATAACTCTAGGGGCCCAGCGCCCAGTGGGGCCCATAAAAAACCCCAGTAGTCTAATCTTTGTATGACTGATTTATTCTGCGTAAGACCCTGACTAATACTCATAGTACACTGTAAAAACTCAACATCTTTCCAAGAATATTTGTCTTATTTCTTGTCCAAATGTCTCATTTCTAGTCAAAACTAAACTCTTTCCACTTAAAATAAGACTCATTACCTAAAAATTAACTTGTTTTTAGATAATTTTCACTTAAATTCACAATAAATAGAAAAATCTGCCAGTGAAAGTAAGTTTTTTGTGCTTGTAATAAGGAAGAAAAACTTGTTCCACTATCAGATTTTTTCTACTTATTCCAAGTGAAAATCTGCTTGAAAGAAGTAAAAAGTGTCTAAAAACAAGCTACTTTTAATATGATGAGTCTTATTTTAAAGCAGATATCAGTGGAATGTTTTTGTTAATATAAGTCCTAAATAGTCCTATTTTCCGTCAGCAATCACTTACATGAAGTATTTCAGCCTAAACACGAGTCTCTCCGTCACTCTGCTCTGCTGTAACCCGAGGAGAAAATTTTCCTTGTGGGATACAAGTGTTATCCAATGAGGAGAGAGAACGGCATGAAGGGCTGTGTGTGCAGCCAAGGGATGCGCGTGAATGTGGTGACGTAGCACGAGGACCAATTGATGCCTGACAAGGGCGGGGGCTGCTAACTCATGGTGCGTTCAAAGAAACTCGTACTTTGTGTTTTTCCTTCCTGTGAAGTCATACCAGTTCGATCTGGTACGAGTTCACGGGTCGGAAGTTACGAGTGGCTGTTATAGGGAACTTTCACAGACAACAGGATGGTAAAAACACGAGCTACGGGTTACCTGGAACGCTACCAAGTCGTAGTTGTGACTTGAAGCTGTAACTTACGGTTTCAAAAGCCTGCCTTGAACGCAGCATTAGCCGAAACGGCCGTGAAGCTGATATCTGCTTTAAGTAGAATGAGATTAGTTTTGACTAGAAATGACATTTTGACTAGAAATAAGACAAATATTCTTGCTAAGATACTTGAGTTTTTGCAGTGTAATGCTGCATTAGCATCAAAACAAAGAAGGCTA
>NC_139894.1:5056185-5091185 GCF_905171665.1 Trachurus trachurus | reverse complement strand
GCTGTGAGGCGGCTGCGAGCTGCAGCAGGAGTCGGTGTGTGTGGATGGATGGATGGAGCGACCTGTGACACCTGTGACGTGTTTTACCCCCCCATATCCCCCCCTCTCTGGCCTGTTTATCTCATTAACTCTAATCTCTGCTTCTTCTGTTTACTTTCTATAACTTTCAAACATCTCCTTCCTCATTTTTTTTTTTTACAGTGCATGTGGACACGCGGAAACCCTTATTTGGCGCTTGGGGGAGAAAACGTGACGCAACGCGCTGCTTCCGCCAATCATCACACTCCAGAGGTGCGACCAATACAATATTCAAATGAGCTTGCCCCCCCCCCCCCCTTATTCGTATTTGGCACTAGCCCCGCCCCCCTCCCCTCCCTCCCCTCCCTCCCTCCACGCCGGTTCCCCCGGGAGGCGCGCGGAGCCTCGGACGCCGGGAGAAGCAGCTTCTCCGCTGGGACAGAGGAGTCATAAAGAGCCGTGGAGGGAGAGGGAGAGGAGGAGGGAGGACGGGGAGGAGGGGGAGGGAGGGGATGAGAGTAGAGTTCTCCTTTTCTCGCTGCCCAATCCGCCGCCCCCCCCGGGAGGGAGCCGCACCAGTCCCTCCCTCTTGTTTGCTAATCATTTCATTTTACTCCTTTTTGAAGCAGTGGCGTGTGTTTTTTTTATCCCACTTTTCATTTCTATTTCTCAAACCACCACCACCACTACAATCCTCCTCCTCCTCCTCCTCCTCCTCCGCTGCTGCCGCTGCCGCCGCCGCTGCTGCTGCTGCTCAGCCTCAGATCCCCGGTTCGATCCCCGACCGACCGGTTCTCCTCTCCTCTCCGCTGCTCCGTCCTCCCCGGCGTCAGTGCTCCTGATCCCGGCTGACTGAGCTCCGCGTCCCGGTGTCTCTCCGGTTCAGAACTTCAGATCAGATCAGATCAGAGCTGCTGCGCTGAGGATCTAAAACTACAACAGAGGAGCTTCACACGGCACCAGAGGGATCGGGACTCTTCCTCTTCTTCTGGACCAGGACTTGGTGGTACTTTGGGGAAAGCTTTTTGGTCTCTCTCCCCCCACCTCCTCCTCCTCCCACCTCCTCCTCCTCCTCCTCTCCACCTTAATCCAGGTGGTCCAGCTGCAGGAGGATTACTAGACTACTCTTCATCTTCTTAGTTCCTCTGGTCTTTGGTTCCTGGTGGAGCTGCAGCAGAGGATTCGGACCTGATCCCAGAAGGACTCTTTGGACTCTTTTCTTTTCTTTTTCTTTTTCTTTGACTCTTTGATGTTCTCCATCCAGGACAGCCTCCCCCGGGGGGGTCTGACCATGAAGGAGGAGCCGCTCCCCACCGGCATGACCCCGGTCCGCTCCTGGATGCAGGGCGCCGGGATTTTGGACGCGAACACAGCGGCGCAGAGGTAAAACACACTGAACCCGAACCCGAACCGAGCCGAACCGAACCAAGCCGAGTAGAGCCGAGTAGATAGAGCGACTTGTGTGTGTGTGTGTGTGTGTGTGTGTGTGTGTGCGTGTGTGTTTCTGCTCCATGCGCCGATCGCCGAACTGAACTGGTCCACTACTACTATACTACTCAGAGAACCAGTCCTGGTCCTGGTCAGACCTGCAGAGCTGCACAACCACAACCAGAACCAGAACCAGAACCAGAGCAGAGCGAATCTCACCTGGTGACCTCAAATAGATAAAACCCAGGATGCATCATCACACACACTGACAGACTCACACACACTAACACAACACACTCAAACATAAAGACTAAAGCTGAAACAGTTTGACAGCAGCAGCAGCAGCAGCAGCAGCAGCAGCCCCGTCGACCTGCAGAGCTGCACAACCAGACCCACAACTAGAGCAGAAACTCACCTGGTGAATTCAAAATTCAAATTCAAAATCTTTATTTATTTGCCATTTGTGCATATATAGGCTACACACACACGCACACACACACATAGGAATTTTTGTACGGTTGTTCCGCAGGTCAGGTGAAAAAGAAGCAAAACAAAAAAAGAAACACACAACACAAGGACGCACAAGACAAGACACAACGGTGTAAAAAACACCTCAGATAGATTCAAAGACAAATAAAACCCAGGATGCATCACACACTGACACTCACAGACACACACTGACACACACTGATAGACACTGATACACACACTCTCTGGTCTAAACTCCGCGGCTTCGTGTTCCGCTCCGTGCGGCGCAGAGAAGAGAGGATTTTTTTTAAATTTATTTCTTTATTTAAAGCTTTATTTAAGGAGGAATAATAATATTCCCATTGAGATTGAATCTCTGTTGCAGCAGCAGCTCCACACAAAGTAGCTACACACTGGAAAAACAGCAACTAAACCAACATAAAGACAGTGAAACAGTTTGACAGTAGAAGAAACAGCAGCAGCGTCGGTGAGAGAACACGAGTAAAACAGAAACTGTCCTTCAGCTTTAAAATCCTCCAGTTTCAGATGTTTAACATGTGATTTATTAGGCTAAAGAATCCAAAAAGAGTCAATTAACGCGTCTTTAATTAAATAAAACAGAGTTTCAGGTTTAACAGATTTATTTTAACTTTCATCAGAGAAACAAAAAGTCTGAGCGCGGGGGAAAGAAAAAAAAGACAAAAAAAACTAAACTGAGTTTTTAATAATAAAAATGTTTCTGCAGAAGCGGCGGGAAAATCCGGTCCGAGTACCGGTCTGAGGGTCTGAGGGTCTGAAAAACCATTTACATTTAAATTTAAATAAAATCACAGAATCAACAGTTAAAATAACACAAAAAAAGTGTGTGCACGTGCGGGTCCGAGGCGTGAGCGCGAGCTTCAGGTGAAATGTGACCAATAAATCGATCAGAGAGAGAAAACAAACCGATCAAATTAATGTAATTCATAATTATATTTATAATAATAATGTTAATTATTATTATTATAATAAGAACAAAACAGAATTATAAAGTGTGTGTGTGTGATAGTTTAAATCTACAGGTTCAATAAAAACTATTAAAACTCCAGATTATTATTGATTATTGATTGATCTCATAATTATTGACACAATTAACTGATCATTAATTTTGTGTGAATGAAGCAACAAATAGAAGAAAATGTGGCTCACAGGCTCAAACCTGTTACATGATCAGCTGCAGTTATTGGCTGATCGATCGATTGATCAATCAGCTGCAGATGGAGCGATAATTAATGTGCCAATAATCACAATGATCAATAATAATCAATAATATTCTCCATAACTCAGAGTCTCTGAGGGTTTCACTGTTTGTCACCGCGGCAACAACGACTAATAATCACCAATAATAACTAATAATAATAACAATAATTATAATAATAGTAATAATAATCACAGTCACGTTATCGATAATAGTATTGATGATGGCAGCGATGCGTTCAGGGCTCAGACGAAACGTGTGTAAATCTGAGCATCGGTTCATTCATTGATTTGGTGAATCAGAAATTAAACCTGATCGATCACGTCTTTAGTTTCTCTCAGGAAGACGAAGTGTGTGTGTGAAATCAAACCTGTGTGTGTGTGTGTGAGTGTGTGAGTGTGTTCTGTTGATGTTGCAGCGTGTGTGTGTGTGTTGAAACTAAAAGATCAAATTAGACAAACGAGAGTAAAAGAGCAGAAACACACACACACACACACACACACACACACACACACACACACACACACACACACACACACACACACTGATACAGATGTAGACGATGTAGATCCAGATGTTTCAGATGTTTCAGATGTTTTAGATCCAGATGTTCTGACACGTCGACCTCTGACTGAGTCGCTGTAACACACACACAGACACACACACACACACACACACACGGTGTTGGAGAACGATGATGATGATGATGATGAAGAGGAGGTGTCGATGAGTCTGAACCTGATCAGAGTTTAATGATCAAACTGATGAAGATGATGATCAGTGTGTGTGTGTGTGTGTGTGTGTGTGTGTGTCGTGAAGCTTCAGTTGTTTTTCTCAGCGATGAGCCGTTCCTGGTGTTTCTGGTGTTTGTGCTGCACCTCTGGACAGATGTTGAGCTGAGTTCATCACAGACTGATTATTATTATTATTAAAAATAATAATAATTATAATATTATTATTAATACTAGTTACAATAACAATAACAACAGTAATAATGATGATAAATATTATTATAATTAAACGTGTAATAAAACAGAGTTAAACAGATTTTAATCACTGAAGTCGATTCAGAACTAAAACTGTAAAAAAAACCTTCAAATATAATGAAATAAAAACATTTCACGTGTTAATGAGACGATTTACTGATTATTATAATTATTATTATCGTTATTATAATAATAATAATAATTATTGTTGTTGTTAATGTTTAAGAATTATTCACAATTCAAATGAAACTTTACGTCCGGCCGCTGCAGAACATCTGGACCAGAGAGAGACCAGCAACATCTGGAGTGTAGGGACGACCATAAATATAGTTAATATATTATTATTAATAATAATAATAATAATAATATTATATAATAATAATAATTATTATAGAAGAACAGACAGAAGCGTGTGTGTGTGTGTTGAAGCTGTCGCGGCGTCGCAGCTGCGTTCACACACCTCCGTCCTGATTGATCAGTGATCAGGAGTGTGTGTGTGTGTGTGTGTGTGTGTGTGGTTGGCGTGGCGTTGTCATGGTGACGAGGCGTTCAGGTGCAGCAGGACAGGTGATGCAGGTGACCTGATAACTGATCGATCAGTTTTTATTGTGAAAGATGGAGATGAACTCACTCTCACAGCTGCGTTAAGGTGGAAATCCCCTGAAATAAACAAATAAATAAATACCGCCTTAAAACTCCTAATGTGTCAAAGGTCACGGCTCCGTGTGTGTGTCTGTGTGTGTGTGTGTTATTGTAAAGTGGGAATCGAACAGGGGGCGGGGCGTCACCATGGTCAGACAGTCTGTTTTTTTTTTCTTAAAGTAGGTTATATTTTTTGGCGTTTTTGCCCTTTACTTGACAGCTCATAGTGAGACAGAGAGGACAGAGGGAGGCAGAGAGAGGGGGAATGACACGCAGGACGCGGGATTCGAACCGGGGACGCCTGCGTTGAGGACTGTAGCCTCTACATGGGGCGGCCGCTTTAACCACTGCGCCAAGCGCCGCCCCGTCAGACGGTCTGTTGACCTCTGCTGCTCCTCAGGCGACCTCACGTAACCGAGGCGACGGCGGTGACGGAGCGATCTGAGTCCTGGTCTCTAGTCCTGGTCCTGGTCTCTAGTCCTAGTCCTGGTCTCTAGTCCTGGTCCTGGTCTCTAGTCCTGGTCCTGGTCCTGGTCCTGGTCCAGGTCTCTAGTCCTGGTCCAGGTCTCTAGTCCTGGTCCTGGTCTCTAGTCCTAGTCCTGGTCTCTAGTCCTGGTCCTGGTCCTGGTCCTGGTCCAGGTCTCTAGTCCTGGTCCTGGTCCTGGTTCAGGTCCTGGTCCTGGTCTCTAGTCCTGGTCCTGGTTCAGGTCCTGGTCCTGGTCTCTAGTCCTGGTCCTGGTCTCTAGTCCTAGTCCTGGTCCTGGTTCAGGTCCTGGTCCTGGTCTCTAGTCCTGGTCCTGGTTCAGGTCCTGGTCCTGGTCTCTAGTCCTAGTCCTGGTCTCTAGTCCTAGTCCTGGTCCTGGTTCAGGTCCTGGTCCTGGTCTCTAGTCCTGGTCCTGGTTCAGGTCCTGGTCCTGGTCTCTAGTCCTGGTCCTGGTCTCTAGTCCTGGTCCTGGTCCTGGTCTCTAGTCCTGGTCTCTAGTCCTGGTCCTGGTTCAGGTCCTGGTCCTGGTCTCTAGTCCTGGTCCTGGTCTCTAGTCCTGGTCCTGGTCATGGTCTCTAGTCCTGGTCCTGGTCTCTAGTCCTGGTCCTGGTTCTGGTCCTGGTCCTGGTCCTGGTCTCTAGTCCTGGTCCTAGTCCTGGTCCTGGTCCTGGTCCTGGTCTCTAGTCCTGGTCTCTAGTCCTGGTCCTAGTCCTGGTCCTGGTCTTGGTCCTGGTCTCTAGTCCTGGTCTCTAGTCCTGGTCCTGGTCCTGGTCTCTAGTCCTGGTCCTGGTCCTGGTCTCTAGTCCTGGTCCTGGTCCTGGTCCTGGTCCTGGTCCTGGTCCTGGTCCTGGTCCTGGTTCTGGTCTCTAGTCCTGGTCTCTAGTCCTGGTCCTGGTCCTGGTCTCTAGTCCTGGTCCTGGTTCTGGTCCAGAATCGTTCACCGACTCTAAAATCTGATGTCGTTAAAGCAGAAGTAAGTGATCCGGTCGTTTTGGCTAATGCTGCGTTCCAGGCAGGCTTTTGAAACCGTAAATTACAGCTTCAAGTCACAACTTACGACTTTGTAGCGTTCCAGGCAACCCACTCGTGTTTCTCCGACCTGTTTTACCGGTGAAAGTCACTATAACGGCCACTCGTAACTTCTGACCCGTGAACTCGTACCAGATCGAACTGGTATGACTTCACAGGTCTGAAAAACCACGAGTTACGAGTTGCCCTGAACGCACCATAACAGTCCTCGTCCCTACGTCGCCACATTCAGGCGCATCCCTTGGCTGCACACACAGAGAGGACCGCCCCTTTATGCCGTTCTCTCTCCTGATTGGATAAAACTTGTAGGATACAAGGAAAGTTTTCTCCTGGGCTCAGAGCAGAGCAGAGTGACTGACAGACCCGTGTTTCAGTCCAAACACTCTATGTAAGTGATTGCTGTCGGAAGATATAACTATTTAAGACTTATATTAACACTAAAATATCGCTTACTTCTGCTTTAATTTTAGTGACTTTACAAATGTGAACCAATCAGATCGTCTCGTTTAAACACAACGTGTGTGTGTGTTTGTGTGTGTGTGTGTGTGTGTGTGTGTGTGTGTGTGTGTGTGTGTGTGTGTGTGTGTGTGTGTGTGTGTGAACAAAGTGCAGCTGCTTGAACCTGAGACCTGTAGTCGGCGGTGACGATGCCTTCAGGGACCGTCTGACTCTGCAGCTCCTCACTGCACATTTCACACAGCTGAGTTCAGAGTTGGTTCAGAAACAGAAACAGTGTAAAAGTAGAAGAGAGAGAAGAGTGAGAGATCTGTCGTCCACGCCCTATCTCTGGAGGAGGAGGAGGAGGAGGAGGAGGAGGAGGAGGAAAGAAGAGGAAGAGGAGGAGGAGAAGGGGGATGAAAGAAGAAGAGGAAGAGGAGGAGGAGGAGGAGGAAAGAAGAGGAGGAGGAGGAGGAGGAGGAGGAAAGAAGAGAAGGAGGAAAGAAGAGGAGGAAGAGGAGGAGGAGGAGAAGGAAAGAAGAGGAGGAGGAGGATGAGGAGGAAAAAAGAGGAGGAAGAGGAGGAGGATGAGGAGGAAAGAAGAGGAGGAAGAGGAGGAGGAGGAAAAAAGAGGAGGAAGAGGAGGAGGAGGAGGAGGAAAGAAACCCCCCTCCTCCTCCTTCTCCTCCTCTACCTCCTCTCCCTCCTTCCTCCTCCTCTTTTTTCCTCTTCTTTCCTCCTCCTCTTTTTTCCTCCTCATCCTCCTCCTCTTCCTCTTCATATTCCTCCTCTTCTTCCTCTTCCTCCTCTTCTTTCCTCCCTCTCTTCTTTCCTCCCCTTCTCCTCCTCCTCTTCTTTCATCATCCTCCTCTTCTTTCCTCCTCATCCTCCTCCTCCTCCTCCTCTTCTTTCCTCCCCCTTCTCCTCCTCCTCTTCTTTCCTCCTCATCCTCCTCATCCTCCTCCTCTTCCTCTTCCTCCTCTTCTTTCCTCCTCATCCTCCTCTTCCTCTTCCTCCTCTTCTTCCCTTCTCATCCCCCTCTTCTTTCCTCCTCATCCTCCTCTTCCTCACACTGGAGGTCAAGTAGTAAATAAACCGACGGTACTTGAACGCAGCAGCTCTTTGTTTCCTCGTGGCCTCTGAGTGTCGACACAAAGAAGATGCAATTAACCTGTGTGTGTGTTTCTGTGTGTATGTGTGTGAGTGTGTGTGTGTGTGCGTGCGTGCGTGTCTGTGTGTGTGTGTGTGTGTGTGCGTGCGTGCGTGCGTGTCTGTGTGTCTCTGTGTGTGTGTTACTTTAAAAAGCAAAAAAAATTGTTGTGGAGTGTGAACTCACCACACACACACACAGACACACACGCACACACGACCTTCTGTTCACGTTTCTTTTTGTATTAAAGCTTTTTCACGTGGTCTTTAACAGAGACCTTGAACGCACCACGTTAAAAAGACGTTTCTGTTCATTTTGTCAAATAGGCTAGAGAGAAAAAGAACTGACCATGAACGCATCACATCGACCACATATACTGATTATTAATTAAAACTTAAACATGATTTTTTTAAAGAATCTGATGAAACTTCACCTTTTTGTTTTTATCTCTGTTCCCATCATCTCACTGGTCCCTGAACGCACCACGCTGACTTACTGTGTAACGAGTGAAACAAGTGGAAAAGAATCAGATGATTAATTTGACTTCAGTTTTAAAAATCAACCAAATTTACATTTTGAATCTGTGTCTAAATGAATCAGACATGTAACAGATTACACAGGAGAGTAATCAGATTACACTGACACGAACCACAGAGTTCAATAATACAACAACATGTTACTGGATTATAAATGTTAATGCTTTGATTGTTAACAAAGCAGCTGCAGCATGTAAATATTAATGTGTGTGTGTTTATTTGTCTGTGTGTGTGTGTGTGTGTGTGTATGTGTGTGCGCATAATTGTGTGTGTGTGTGTGTGTGTGTGTGTGTGTGTGTGTGTGTGTAGCTGCAGAGCAAACAGCTGCAGGTTGGAGTTTGACGTCCGTGAAACCTCGTCTGCTTTTACACTTAGACGCTTTTTCACACATTGAACACCTCACACAACCAACTAATTAACATACACACACACACACACACACACACACACATAGACACACACACATCCTGAGTGCGTGTGTGTGTGTGTGTGTGTGTGTGTGCGGTCTACAGACTAATGTGTTGGTAATTGCAGCCTGACAGCAGCAGCAGCCTCTGCAGAGCCACGCGCCCTAATTAGGAACGACACACACGATTAAGGTACAAATGGAACCAGTCAGGGGGGCGTGGCCTCCGACGGCGCCATCGCCAAGGCTACGGCTACACAGCTACAGGAGGAGGAGAGAAAACCTCCCACAATGCATCTCTCTTTATCACACACGGTGTCTAAACAAGAGGAAGTGGCCCAGTGTTGATTATTTAAGCAATATATCACTCCAGGCCGTGGTATATGCTCATTATACCACGGCTAAGGGGCGTTGTTCCCCCTTAGAGTGGTATAATGAGCACCACAGACTGGAGTGATATATTGCTTTTATAAAACGGTCGGTTACCAATAATGACAATATGAAAGAGGGATACGCAATCAATTTCATGTAGTTTTATTCAACCAGAAATACATATTATTCAATAAAATAGCCTCACTGTGGAAAAACTAGTCCCACCTCTCCAGACGTTAGCTCCAAGTAGCTCTGCATCTCGTCTTTTCCTCTGTCACTGCTCAGTCCCCTCTACCATTGTTAACCCTCTGGAGGTGAAAGTTCACCTTCAACATGTCAATTACACTACTTTAGTCCGTTTTTTAACATCGTAAAAACATCAACTGTCTTTTGCTACGGACTGCGACAGTCCGTTGTCATGGATACATGACAACAACTTCCATTCATACCAGTCATAGCTACGTGCCTGAGGCGGAGTGATAGCCTACGCTGTGATAAGGCTTTAGAATAGTAGCCGTGGTATATGCTCAATATACCACGATTAACAACCAATCAGATCGCTGGATTTCACCTTTACGTTTTATAACAGTTAATAGCCTAACTGATCAATTACTGCTACACACACACACATTCTTGTAATGCTATCGTTGTGAGGACACTCATTGATATAATTTATTCCTTTTTGCCTTGCCTTGCCTCTCTTTTGCCATTGTGTTTTCTCTTTTGCTGTTGTATTTTCTCTTTTGCCGTTGTTGTGTTTTCTGATTTGCTGTTGTGATTTGCACCTCAGGGCCACCGTACCTTACCTTAACCTTAACCATTAGTATTGACCTAACTAACCTCAGCCTAATTACAGTATTATAAAATCTTGGAAGGAGTCTGAGAAAGTGAGGACCGGCCAAAATATCCTCACTTTACTAAATGTCCCCACTTTACTAAAATGTCCTCACTTTACTAAAATGTCCCCACTTTACTAAATGTCCTCACTTTACTAAAATGTCCCCATTCTGATGGTGTTAACTCAAACCGGTCCTCACATGTATAGCTATACGAGTACACACACACGCGGCTAATAACAGCTGAAAACGTCTTCAAACTTTTAAAATCTTCTTACTTCTTTGAACCTCTAACACTTCAGCATACTTCCTCCCACAGACTCCATTTGTCTTTTAAATTGTAGACAAACTCTGAATCTATTCGCGTATGACTCATCTTATTGATATCTTCAACAGTTTCTGACATTTGGCAGTTTTAAAATCATTAAAATTTCTGACAAAATTCAGATTTAACATGGGAGTCAATGGCACGGAATGTTCAAGGTTAGAGTGGGTGACATCATCAGCTAGAGTGACAGAGGGTCTAAAAATCCTCTCACACTTTTTCTCTCTAACCTGTCGGCACGGCCACAGATTACACTCTACACACATCATTTTCGCCACGTTTGTAGACAAGCTCATCCTCGCTCTCATCATGTGCTCAAAAAACCAGAGAGACTAACAGAATTCGAACTCGGAGCCTCCGAGTGCGGCCAGTTCCCTCTCTTCCTCTCATTAGGTGCGTTTCCATCAGCTGTTTAGATGCATCGAGATGTATCGCATCGGAAAATGATGATGGAAACGCCGTGATTCGCATTAAAATCCCCTGATTCGCACAAACTGAAATACGCTCGCTATGGCCGGGTTTTGGTTGATTCGAATGGGATGGAAACAGCTGTATGCGAATCAAGTGTGACGTAGCGCACTTTCACCCCATCTACTCCCATGTTTGCAGTTCACTCACAAGACAACATCAGGGTTTCCGCTGTCACACAACAATTAATTAATTAATTGTGGCATCGCCACGGCAAAATAAAAGCCCCCACACACCTTCATAATGATGTTACTGCACTTCTTCATAGTTCCTCCTCAGTAAAAACGAAACGCCTATCAACCAGCGCATCCAGCGTTTATCATTAATAAAGTCTGTGGCAGCCGCGACTCTCTCTCTCTCTCACACACACACACACACGGACAGGTCGCGTTATGAAGGTAATAAACATATGCGCTAAATCGCGCTAATGTGTTCAAATCAGACCGTCCGTCCGTCGGGGGGGGGGGGTGGTGGGGGGGCTGCAAAGTCCGTAGATGGAAACACACACGATTCGAATTTCTTTTAATGCGCATTTCCCAGTAATTCGAATCACTTTGGATGGAAACATGGCTACTGACTCCCATTCAAAAGTAGGCGCTAACAGCTAACCAGACAGTTGTGTGTGTGTTGTGGTTTAACTTGTGTTCAGATTATAATTTGGACTCAGTCTCAACTTCTCCTGTGCAACAATGTGTATGTGTGTGTGTGTTGTGTGTGTGTGTCTACGCATCTGTGTGTTGTGTCACTGAATCAGATTTAAACATCCACCATTTATTTGATTAACATCCTGGCAGACGGACAGAGTGTGTGTGTGTGTGTGTGTGTGTGTGTGTGTGTGTGTGTGTGTGTGTGTGTGTGTGTGTGTGTGTGTGTGTGACAGGATGTGCGTCTGTGTGTGTGTGTGTGTGTGTGTGTGCTGTATGGCTCATTAGTCCAGCGTGTGTGTGTCCACGCTGGTTAAAGACTCAAACAGCCGTCACACTCCATCTCCTGTTTGATTAATGTCATGGTGTGTGTGTGTGTGTGACTGTGTGTGTGTGACTGTGTGTGTGTGTGACTGTGTGTGTGTGACTGTGTGTGTGTGTGACTGTGTGTGTGTGTGACTGTGTGTGTGTGTGACTGTGTGTGTGTGTGTGTCTGTGTAACTGTGTGTGTGTGTGTGTGTGTGTGTCTGTGTAACTGTGTGTGTGTGTGTGTGTAACTGTGTGTGTGTGTGTGTCTATCAACACAGTCGTTACAGATCAAAGCTCTTCCTCGTGTCGCTACATCGTCTTCATCATCAAACGATCAATAACTGATCAGAGAACTGAACCTTTAACTTCAGGATTCGTCTCTTCTTCTTCTCCTCCTCCTCCTCCTCCTCCTCTTTTCCTAATCTCCTCCTTCTCTCCTTCTCTCCTTCTCCTCCTAATCTCCTCCTTCTCTCCTTCTCCTCTTCTCCTCCTAATCTCCTTCTCTCCTCCTCCTCTTCTCCTCCTAATCTCCCCCTTCTCTCCTCCTCTTCTCCTCCTCCCAATCTCCTCCTTCTGTCCTCCTCATCCTCTCCTCTTCTCCTCCTCCTCCTAATATCCTCCTTCTCTCATCCTCCCCTTCTCCTCTCCTCCTCCTAATCTCCACCTTCTCCTTCTCTCCTCCTCCTCTTCTCGTCTTCCTCCTTTCCTCCTCCTCTTCTCCTCCTAATCTCCACCTTCTCTCCTCCTCCTTTCCTCCTTTCCTCCTCATCTCCTCCTCCTCCTCTTTTCCTCCTCCCCTTCTCCTCTCCTCCTCCTAATCTCCTCCTTTTCTCCTCCTCATCCTCCTCTCCTCCTTATCTTCTCCTCCTCTTCCTCTTCTCCTCCTCCTTCTCTTCTCCTAATCTCCTCCTCCTCTTCTCCTCCTAATCTCCTCCTTCTCTCCTCCTCCTCTTCTCCTCCTAATCTCCTCCTTCTGTCCTCCTCATCCTCTCCTCCTCCTAATCTCCTCTTTTTCTCCTCATCCTTTCCTCCTCCTCTCTTTTTCCTCCTTCTCTTTTCTTCCTCTCCTCCTCCCCATCCTCCTCTTCTCCTCCTCCTCTCCTCATCCTCTTCTCCTCCTCTCATCCTCTTTCTCTCCTCCTCCTCTTCTCCTCCTCTTGTTTGTGGTGAAACATGCGGCCTGGTTTGCCCCCCTGCCTGCCTGCCTGTGTGTGTGTGTGTGCTGTATATTATGGGATGTCTCAGTGAGCTGAGTGGCTGCAGCTGATAATTAGCTCCATTGAAATAATAACGAGGCTAACGAGCTTCCTGAAGAGGAGGCGGAGCCGAGTGGCACCACAGTCGCCACGGCGATCGGCCGCCACAGCCGCCGCCGCGTTGTGTGTAATTGGGATAATTATGGGATGGAAGTGATGCTCTGATGGTTGAGGACGAAGCAGGTGCCAAACGCTCAGAGTGTGTGTGTGTGTGTGTGTGTGTGTGTGTGTGTGTGTCTTCATCACTCGTGTCTGATTCAAACAGGTTAATCTGATGCTTATTATGGGATGGATAAATGAGATTGAACCCGACGACCACAGGAAGTGAGTGTGTGTAATTCTCTTAAGCTGAGACACAAACAGGAAAAAATATAGTTTTTTCCTGCACTGATCAATTTAGAGAATTTGAGCTGTTTTTATTATTATTATTATTATTATTTATTATTATTAATTATAGAGGAAAGAAACGGTAGAAAATCCACTTTAATGTTTTTATTTATTTTACTTTATTTCATCTGTAGATTTCTCCTAAACTCACCAGGAGTTAGTCTGAGCCATGTCATGTCAGGTGTCATTGTAAAGCTCTCTCAGTCCTCAACAATGATGTCATTTCCTTTGTATCATAGCAACAAATGATAAAAGTAGGATTGACAATAACAATCTGTGTAGTTTTACAGTCCAAGTCTTTAAAAGCCGTTTTCTCAGAAAGAGTTTTTCAGACTCAGACTCTGAGCTAGAAATCTCCACTTCAGCAGCACTTACAGACACCAAACCTTCCACTTTGATCCCTTTCTATATTCTGAAGGTTTTTACAGAGGGGATTGTTGATATATCATTCACAGCCTCATTTAATACAACATTTTATTACTAAAAACATGGAGACATTAGATGTTTTTTTTAAAGGGCTGGTGACAGTATTTTCTCATTTACAGAGTGATAAAAAGAGATATCCACAATCCTATGTCAACTAAATAAAACAAAGTAGCTTTATCCATTGGTCAGATCAGATTTATGGTCTGGAAATATATGCTAATTAGCGCATATTTAATTAGATATAGCCTCATTTACATATTTAAACATGTGATGAACTTGGGACTTTTCATGGTGAAATCTGTTATTTTATCTTTATCCTGTTCACCGTTCACAGCTTCCTGTGTGTGTGTGTGTGATGTCGACAGGTGTGTGTGTGTGTGTGTGTGTGTGTGTGTGTGTGTGATGTCGACAGGTGTGTGTGTGTGATGTCGACAGGTGTGTGTGTGTGTGTGTGTGTGTGTGTGTGTGTGTGTGTGTGTGTGTGTGTGTGATGTCGACAGGTGTGTGAAGAAGCAGCAACAACACAAACAGATGCTGCCGATGTTTGTTCACACAGGAAGTGAAGCAGAGACAGAGACACAGAAGCTTCATCTTCATCCTCCTCTTCCTCTTCTTCTCCTCCTCTTTTTCTTCTCCTCTCCTCCTCCTCTTCTCTTCCACCTCCTCTTCTCTTCCTCTTCTCCTCCTCCTCTTTTTCTTCTCCTCTTCTCCTCTCTTCTCCTCCTTTTCTCCTCTTTTTCTCTTTCTCCTCTTCTCTTCCTCCTCTTCTCATCCTCTTCTCCTTCTCTCCCTCCTCCTCTCCTCCTCTTCCTCTCCTGCTCCTCTCATCCTCCTCTTCTCCTCCTCTCCTCCTCCTCTCCTGCTCCTCTCATCCTCCTCTCCTCCTCCTCTTCCTCTCCTCATCCTTTTCTCCTTCTCTTCCTCCTCCTCTCCTCCACCTCCTCTTCCTCTTCTCCTCCTCTTTTCCTCCTCTTCTCCTCTTCCTCCTCTTCTCCTCCTCCTCCTCCCTTTCTCCTCTTCTCCTCTCCTCCACCTCCTCTTCCTCTCCTCTTCTCATCCTCTTCTCCTTCTTTTCCTCTCCTCTCCTCCTTATCTTCCTCCTCTTCTCCTCCTCTTCTCTTCCTCTTCTCCTCCTCCTCCTCATCCCTTTCTCCTCTTCTCTTCCTCTTCCTCCTCTTCTCTTCCTCTTTCTCCTGTTCTCTTCCTCTTCCTCCTCTTCTCCTCATCTCTTCCTCCACCTCTTCTTCCTCTTCTCTTCCTCTCCTCCTTCTCTTCTCCTCTTCCTCCTCCTCTCCTCCTCCTCTCTTCCTCCTCTCCTGCTCCTCTCCTCCTCCTCCTCCTCCTCCTCCTCCTCTTCCTCCTAGTACAAATGATTCATTAAACATGGGTGATGTCGGGGCAGAAAGGTCAGCGCTGTATTAATCTGCTGTCTGGGGAAAACACAGAGAGAGAGAGAGAGAGAGGGAGCGGGAGGGCGAGTTTCCAGAAACGACCCCTGAGCATGAATAAATAAATAAATAAATAAATAAATAAATAAATAAATAAATATTAGTGCGATCATCATATTGATCATGAAGTGTTTCAGGAAACAAAACGAGCAGCGAATGAGATTGATGTAAAAATATTCCTGGCTTGTTTGGAGCGTTTCCCCTCAGAGAGCAGAGGTCGTTTTTTAACTCTCGTTGTTTAAAATAATAATTATTATAATAATAATAAACACCAGAATAAACTTTAAATCAATATCAGTGATTGACGACTAACTAACTGACTGACTCTCGTCCAATCACAGCAGCCGGTTTCTTCTCGAGGCGTCTCGTCCTGCTGCAGCAACACAAACACAATGTGTTGGCTTCTTATTGGAACGGTTCGATATTCAATATGTGACCCGATCCATCAAAATGAGTCACAGTGACCCAAATTTCAAAGTTGAGATTTTTTTTTGGTATCCATGGAAAGATTAGAAAATAAGCTTTAAAATGATACCCTAGTCAAAGTCCTACATTTGATGGTTTTCTAGATGTGGCCGGCCGTTTGAATTACGATCTTTCACTCTCTTATTCCGTTCTAAAACCTGAGAAAATTGCAGTTAAAGTTTTTGCCAGTGACTCTGGCATCTGTTCCTGTACCACGTGATTTTGTCATAGATGCACCATTCAATGACCCTTGGAAAGCAGAGAATCTCGCAATTCAGATGCTTTTTACAGTTCGTCTCTATCATAAACGGTTCAGAAGTTGTCATGTTTTGTAAAACATGTGCAAGCGTGTACGTTCGGTTTAGCATCGATGCTACGCTCTGTTAGCATCGATGCTACGCTCTGTTAGCGTCGATGCTACTCGGTTTAGCATCTGTTTCTGTACCCGTCCCTTCTCGCCATAGAGGCACCATTCAATGACCGTCGGAAAGCGGAGAATCCCGCGATTCAGATGCAGTTTACAGCTCGTCTCTATCATGAACGGTTCAGGAGATATTTCATGTTTTGCACCGATGCAACGCTCATTTTCAGAGGGTTTAAGTTGCAAGTCGACTTTAATCATCATTTTCGTGCCTTTTCTCAATTATCTGGACTGTGAAACTTTGGGAGATTGTTTTTGAATGTCATTGCTTTGAAATTAGGGTAAAACATTTTTTCTTAATTTTCTATGGGTTTTCCATGTTATCAGCTGATTATCTAAAAATAGAACGTTGCGACATCCGACTCATTTTGATAGAACGGGTCACACATGATTGATGATGTGACGTTATGTTATGTACAGCTGGTTGATGACATCACAGCTGGTTGATGACATCACTTCCTGTGTGTGTTTCAGCGGCGTGGGTCTGGCGCGCGCTCACTTTGAGAAGCAGCCGCCGTCCAACCTGAGGAAGTCCAACTTCTTCCACTTCGTGCTGGCGCTGTACGACCGGCAGGGACAGCCGGTGGAGATCGAGAGGACGTCCTACATAGACTTTGTGGAGAAGGACAAGGTGAGACGCACACACACACACACACACACACACACACACTGAAGATGTGAGAGCCTGAAGCAGAAACAGCTTAAAAGGATAGTTCAACATTTTGGCAAATTGGCCCATTGCCTTAATTCCTATAGTCATAGCATAGCTAAGCCCCGCCCCTCCACTCACTGGGACAAACAGTCAACATTCGGTGACAGTTGCTATGGCAACAGCTGTCACAGTAGGAGACAGAAAGATTAAATATCATCTGGAAGTCACCAAAACTTCACTTAGCTTCACTGCTATGGCTGTCGGTTGCCGCGAAACGCCGATAGCGACGGGCTAACTTCTATTAGCCTGTCTATGGAGTTTTACATTATACGTTAGCATTAAGCTAGCGGACTTTATGCTTAGTTGTGATACTGGCTAACATCAGTATTTGATGCAACATATTGTCAGATATGTTGCCTCAAATACGTTGTTGACTTAACTTAGAACAGATGTAGACATCCTTGTTAAGTTTATCCACGTTTAGTTGGTGTTGTGGTCTACTGCATAACTTTATCCAGAGCAGACACTTCTCTCGGTTGAGATGTGGCTTGGGAAAAGGTAAAAAAAATCCCCCGTGGCCTCTCAGGATACCTAGTGTCAGAGTTGCATGTACCCCATGAACACCGTTTGACCATTTTAAACTTAAAATGTCAAGAAAAAACATATAAAAACTGACTAACTGCAATGAATTTCAATGGACGTGGAAGCAGAGAATGTCCGAGTGTATGGGCTAGCTATGCGCACTGTGATTGGCTCATCGTGTTTGGGGGCGTGGCTTAGCCATAGGTCAATTATCGGTGCAAGCTGTTTTTAGAACGGCGGAGCAGAGCCGTGAGCTGCTCAGAGCTACACTCCCTCATCATCAAACTCATAAAATACACAATCCAACAACTCCACAACGCTCTGGTGGACAAGTTGTGACCTGCACATTCACCACGCTATGAGATAATAACACAACGTTACCACACAGAGTTGTTTTAGAGGGAAATTCATGCAAAACCACTGATGCGCGTTGCCTTCAGGGACAGTTTTTCATCAAGCAGTCTCTGTATTCATGGATTGATTCTCTCTATAGACCTGAGATCATTGATTTGTTTCACCAGCGGTTAAATATTTGAATCAGCTGAACTTGTAACTTGTAACTTTTTAGCCCTATGTCGCCATTTCTATCAAATTGGATACATGAAAATACATGAGTTCTGGTAGCTACTGGTTCTGGTCCTGGTCCAGGTCCAGAACTAGACCAGATCAGAGTTTTTCTTCTCATTATTGATTATTGATTATTGGTTGTCATGTCATGGAGCAGACGCCGTCTCCTTTAACCAATGAGCTGAGAGCTGAGTGCGAGGGGGCGGAGCTAAGAGAGAGAGTGTGTGTGTGTGTGTGTGTGTGTGTGTGTGTGTGTGTGTGTGTGTGTGTGTGTGTTAATGAGCTGCTCTGTGATCCGCTGCCAGCTGGCAACAAGCCCCGCCCCCTCACGACGCCCACTCTCTCACCTCGACTCAGCTTTGACCTCTAGTCTCTCGCCCCCCAACACACACACACACACACACACACACACACACACACACACACACACACACACACACACACACACACACACACTCTCTCTCTCTCTGGGACTGAGCCAACAGTTGGCACAGAGAGAGAGAGAGAGAGTGATTCACATACTTTTCCTATGGTGGCTGTGCTCGTTCGTCTCGTCGCCACGGTGACGGAGGACACACGGTCGCTCACCTGGATGCGATGACGCGGCGTGAGTGGGCGGAGTCAGATGACGGAAATAATCAATAATCAATAGAATCCTGTACTGATCAGTATCATCAATGAGTCTGATCATTTTCATTCAGTTTTTCTCTCTTTTACACTGTAAAAACTCAAAATCTTACCAAGAATATTCGTCTTATTTCTAGTCAAAACTAAACTCTTTCCACTTAAAATAGGACTCATCACCTAAAGATTAACTTGTTTTTAGATCATTTTCATTTGTTTCAAACAAATTTTCACTTGAAATGAGTAGAAAAATCTGCCAGTGAAAGCAAGTTTTTTGTGCTTGTAATAAGAAAGAAAAACTTGCTCCACTATCAGATTTTTCTACTTATTTCAAATGAAAATCTGCTTGAAAGAAGTAAAAAAGTGTCTAAAAACAAGCTGCTTTTTATGTATAACTATGTATAGCCTATATTTATATACCACTCTAAGGGGGTTCGCGTCGGGCCGAACAACGCCCCTTAGCTGTGGTAGAATGAGCATAGACCACGGCCTGGAGTGATATATTGCTTTTATAAAACGGTTACCAATAATGACAATATGAAAGAGGGATACACAATCAATTTCATGTAGTTTTATTCAACCAGAAATACATATTATTCAATAAAATAGCCTCTCTGTGAAAAAACTAGTCCTAGCTGTCCAGACGTTAGCTCCAAGTAGCTCTGCAGCTCGTCTTTTCCTCTGTCACTGCTCAGTCCCCTCTACCATTGTTAACCCTCTGGAGGTGAAAGTTCACCTTAAACATGTCAATTACACTACTTTACTACATTTTTAACATCGTAAAAACACCAACTGTCTTTGGGTACCGACTGCAACAGTCATACCAGTCATACGTGCCTGACGCGGAGTGATAGCCTACGCTGTGATAAGGCTTTAGAATAGTAGCAATATTATGTGCAGTGTTTCCTCTAGGATTAAGTAAGCGGAATATTTGTGTTAATATAAGTCTTAAATAGTTATATCTTCCGACAGCAATCACTTCTATAGAGTGTTTGGTCTGAAACACGGGTCTGTCAGTCACTCTGCTCTGCTCTGAGCCGAGGAGAAAACTTTTCTTGTATCCTACAAGTTTTATCCAATGAGGAGAGAGAACGGCATAAAGGGGCGGTCCTCTCTGTGTGTGCAGCCAAGGGATGCGCCTGAATGTGGCGACGTAGGGACGAGGACCAATAGATCCATGACGAGGGCGGGGGCTGCTAACTCCATCGGCTGACAAGAAGTGATGGTGCGTTCAAGGCAACTCGTAACTCGTGTTTTTCCGACCTGTGAAGTCGTACCAGTTCGATCTGGTACAAGTTCACGGGTCAGAAGTTACGAGTGGCCGTTATAGTGACTTTCACAGGTAAAACAGGTCGGAAAAACACGAGTGGGTTGCCTGGAACGCTACAAAGTCGTAAGTCGTGACTTGAAGCTGTAATTTACGGTTTCAAAAGCCTGCCTGGAACGCAGCATTAGCCAAAACCACCGGATCGCTTACTTCTGCTTTAAGTAGGCCATTTCACTACTCGGATACTCGGATATACACAGTGCTGGTTGTTGTAAGGCATAAGAGCGTATTGCCCAGGCGGGGGGTGTGTGGGGGTGTGTGGGGGTTTACAGTGTGCAGTTTGTACACAGGAGTTGAACTATTGGACGTCAGTAATAAATAAATAACAACTGGAATGATAAAACACTGTAGATGTGTGACGAGTGCAGAACAAATGTCAGTGTGTGGTGGTCAGAGAGCTTTAACCTGACGGCTGCATTAGAGAACAGAAACAGTTTCTCCTGAATCTCAGATATTTACATAGGTGTTATTTGTTCACAGGGCCGTTGTATAGGGGAGAAAGGTGATGATAACTCTAGGGGCCCAGCGCCCAGTGGGGCCCATAAAAAACCCCAGTAGTCTAATCTTTGTATGACTGATTTATTCTGCGTAAGACCCTGACTAATACTCATAGTACACTGTAAAAACTCAACATCTTTCCAAGAATATTTGTCTTATTTCTTGTCCAAATGTCTCATTTCTAGTAAAAACTAATCTCTTTCCACTTAAAATAAGACTCATTACCTAAAAATTAACTTGTTTTTTTAGATAATTTTCACTGAAATTCACAATAAATAGAAAAATCTGCCAGTGAAAGTGAGTTTTTTGTGCTTGTAATAAGGAAGAAAAACTTGCTCCACTATCAGATTTTTTCTACTTATTCCAAGTGAAAATATGCTTGAAAGAAGTAAAAAGTGTCTAAAAACAAGCTACTTTTAATATGATGTGTCTTATTTTAAGTAGAATGAGATTTGTTTTGACTAGAAATTAAATTTTGACTAGAAATAAGACAAATATTCTTGCTAAGATACTTGAGTTTTTGCAGTGTAATGCTGCATTAGCATCAAAACAAAGAAGGCTAAATAAAAAACGATAATACATACGTAGTCTAAGAAAAAAAGAGAGGAAAAGTTAGGGGGAGGGGCCCACTTTAGTATTCTTTAAGGGGGCCCAGAATTCCTAGCAGCGGCCCTGTTTGTTCAGCAGAAGTCAGCTGATGGAACTGGAACATGTTTTACAGATACAGAAGATAACTCATGGCTGCAGCTTGAAAAATGATTCACTCAGAGAAGATTTAAAAGATTTTCAACAAATATTTTCATTATCCATTAATCTGTTAATTATTTAAACGATTAATCGATTAGTTGTTTGGTCAATTTAAGGTTAAAAAATGTCTAAAAACATCAACCAGTGTTTCTCAAACCACCAGACGACATCGTCCTCAAATGTCTTGTTTTGTCCACAAACCGAAGAGAGATTCAGTTTATTGTCGTAAAGGAACAAAGAAACCAGAAATATTCACATTGAAGAAGCTGGAATCAGAGAATCTGGACTTTTTTCCTTAAAAAAACGATTATTAGTTTATCAAAAATACTTGACGATTCATTTAATAATCGATTATTGTTCGATTAATTGTTGCAGCTCTAGTTTTTTTTTTTTTTTTTTTTTGCTTTAATCCCTGTTTATATTTGATCATTTAGTGATGAACTCGTCACCTGTCGCTCTGATGCACACAGCAGTGATGATGATGATGATGCGGATGATGATGATGATGCGGATGATGATGATGATGATGATGATGATGATGATGATGATGATGATGATGATGATGATGATGTGTGTGTGTCTGTGCGTTTGTGTGTGTGACAGGAATACAACGGAGAGAAGACCAACAATGGGATCCACTACAGGCTACAGCTGCTCTACAGCAACGGTGAGACACACACACACACACACACACACACACACACACACACACACACACACACACACACACACACACACACACACACACACACACACACACACACACGCCGCATTAAGCTTCAGATACGGTAGAAAAGGAGTTCATATGTGAAGATTATCTCACTGAACTAAACTCTGAAGGATCAGAAACTGGTGTTTTAGTTACAGAGCTGCACTGCAAAAACTCAAAATCTTACCGAGAATATTTGTCTTATTTCTAGTCAAAACAAATCTCATTATACTAAAAATAAGACTCATCACATTTTAAAAAGTAGCCTAGCTTGTTTTAGACACTTTTTACTTCTTTCAAGCAAATTTTCCACTTGAAATAAGTAGAAAAATCTGACAGTGGAGCAAGTTTTTCTTCCTTATTACAAGCACAAAAAAACTTGCTTTCACTGGCAGACTTTTCTACTTGTTTCAAGTGAAAATTAGTTTGAAACAAGTGAAAATGATCTAAAAACAAGTTAATTTCTAGGTGATGAGTCTCATTTTTAGTGGAAAGAGATTAGTTTTGACTAGAAATGAGACATTTTGACAAGAAATAAGACAAATATTCTTGGAAAGATTTTGAGTTTTTACAGTGTAGTTTTCTGACATTCTCTACTGGAACCACACTGCAAAAACTCAAAATCTTTCCAGGAATATTTGTCTTATTTCTTGTCAAAATGTCTCATTTCTAGTCAAAACAACCCCTTTCTACTTAAAATAAGACTCTTTACCTAAAAATTAACTTGTTTTTAGATCATTTTCACTTGTTTCAACACATTTTCACTTGAAATAAGTAGAAAAATCTGCCAGTGAAAGCAAGTTTTTTGTGCTTGTAATAAGAAAGAAAAACTTGCTCCACTATCAGATTTTTCTACTTATTCCAAGTGAAAATCTGCTTGAAAGAAGTAAAAAGTGTCTAAAAACAAGCTGCTTTTTATGTGATGAGTCTTTATTTTAAGTAGAATTAGATTTGTTTTGACTAGAAATGACATTTTAACTCGAAATAAGACATATTCTTGGTAAGATTTGAGTTTTTGCAGTGCAGCGCCGTGATGAACTTCAGATCTGGTAACACAACTCTGTTCCCGCCACTGTGATCAATCACCAATCACCAGAGGGAGAATTAGAATAAGCCCCGCCCCCATGCTAACGGCTAACAGGTGTTAGCTCGATCCGCTCGGCTGCTTCGCTAACACGCGACAAGAAATCCTGATTGATCTTTAATTTGTTGGGGAACCAGGATTCCTCCGTGTTATCCTGGAGGGTGTGTGTGTGTGTGTGTGTGTTATAAATAATAAACAGCTCTGGAGCCGCTAATGTTTGTTTTTGCTGAGGGGGGTTAGCGTTGCCGCGACGACACGACAAGAGCTAGTACAGAAAACATAAATATACTACAGGGACATAAATACCATAATAACAGAATTCATTTACAGAGCGTTATTAAGGAGCAGCGCGGTGTGTGTGTGTGTGTGTGTATATATATGTGTGTGTGTGTGTGTGTGTGTGTGTGTGTGTATATGTGTGTGTGTGTCTTTTTGCATACTGAGCTCAAATTAGCATAACAGGCTAATGCATGTATGTATGTCTGAGGCTCACACTCACTGATAATTATGACTGTAATTCTACTGTAACCTGCAAGTGTGTGTGTGTGTGTGTGTGTGTCAGTGTGTCAGTGTGTGTCTGTGTTGTGTTCAGCTCATTAGTGTTAATTCAGTTGTGTGACGTTTGTGTGTTTGTGCGTTTCAGGCATCAGGACAGAACAGGACCTGTACGTCCGTCTGATAGACTCCATGACCAAACAGGTGAGAGTGACGACACACACACACACACACTATATATACACACACACACACACACACACACACACACACACACACACACACACACACACACACACACACACACACACACACATATATACACACACACACACACACACACACACACACACACACACACACACACACACACACACACACACACACACACACACACACACACATATATACACACAGTCATTAAACAGCAGGGAAGCTTCATAAATCAGTGGAACTTCATTTACATTTAACCTTTGTTATCGTATAGAAGATAAACACATGACAGGACACACACACAGACTCACACACACACACACACACACATGCTCTGCCCCCCCCCCCCCCGTCCTGATGTGTTTCCCGGTCCAGCTGTGGTCTGGTTCTGGTTCACCCACCACTTTTTTTTTTCCGGTTCTTTCTCTCTGATTCTCCATCTGGGATTTGAACCTGCGATCGTTTCTCTAGCCAACACAAACTCATGACTTTCCAGAGTCCCGGTCCAAACTCCACTCAACACCCCCCCCCCCCCCCCCCCCCCCCGGTCCCCCCAGCCCCTCCGGCCCCCCACTTCCCTCCGGCCCTGTGGCCCTCACACCTCCGCTCTAACGTCCACGTACTGTAACACTATTATTATTATTACTATAGTTAGTGGGGCTGGGAATCTTTTACTGTCTCATGATTCGATTTGATTCTGATTTTTGGGGCTACGATTCGATTCAAAATGGATTTTCGATTCAAAACGATTTGATTCCTAATGATTCCTGCTTCAGTCTGTCGGTGTGAAAGGAATCCTCATGATCTACTCCAGTATGCTTTGTAAGACAGAATGAGTAAAGTGTCTTTTTTCACATTTATTGAGTTTTAAACATTTATCCATGCTTAGATGGAATTGTTGACATTATATTATAGATATTGCTTAAGTAACCAAATTAAAAGTGCCTCTTTAATTAAATAATTTGATCTGACTGAACATAAACATAAACCCAATGCTGGTCTCTGATGACGATGGATCAAATCTGCAGGTTTCAAACTGATTCTCATTAAAACTTATTTGTTTCTGAGTTAGTTTTTCCTTCATCTTGATGATTTATATTTCTGATATTTATATTTCTATGTTTATAGAATCCATTTTCTTCCTTTTTTACTAAATATGAGTGGGTGTGACATCACGGTGTGACATCACAGTCAGGTCATGTGAATAAAAAACACAAGTAGCCTATGATAAAATGTCAAACTTCAGTTTCGTCTTAAAATAGAAAAATAAATAAAGTTTAGTTCAAGATTAATGTTTTCAAATTCATTTTCCTTCAGTGAAACCTGCTTCACTCACCTTATTAACACACACACAGACACACACACACACACACACACACACACACACACACACACACACACACACACACACACACACACACACACACACCCTGCTGGTTCGACATGTCACCGATCGATGAACCAGCGGCTCCCGACAAAGCGTCAGCCGATCAATACGCCCTAATGTGGCACAGCGACGGCACACTGGAGACAATAATCCTGACACCTCCTCCTCCATGACCCCCCCCCCCCCACCCCCCTACTGACACACACACACACACACACACACTGACACACACAGGGTGTTCATCACCTCCTGATTGGTCGACAGTCAGACTGACAGACAGGTCGGCTGGACGCCCTCGATCGATGAGTCGCTGTCGTTAGGACCCGTTGGGGGGGGGGGGCTCAGAGCACTGTTCAATGACTGTAGTAATAATAATAATAACAAACACTCTTATAGTATTCATTAATTAATATTATTAGTGACAGAAACAATGAAACAGGAGGAAAATTTAAACAAAACAAACATTTTTGAATTTGTCTCTGTGTATTTTTTTATTTATTATTATTAATATTAGGCCTATATTATAATATTATAATATTATAATAAATAAAGAATAAATAAATGCTACATTAAAAAGCATGTGTATCTCTGTGGCGGGAGTAAAACTGTGGAATAGCTTGACAGAGGATCTCAAACAATGCAAAAACATAACACAATTCAAAAATAGATTAAAACATAGTATGATAGAAAACTGTAAACTGGATTGATCAATTGGGTGTTGATTACAACTGTAATGCTGTTAAATTATTTCCTTCCTTTATTTTTTGGCTTCATTTGTTAATTATTGGATACTTGTTTCTTTCTATGACTCTGAAACCATGAAGAGCTCTAATGGATTTAATTAAATAATGAATTAAAGGGTAGTAGGTATTTATAAGCTATGTAGATAGCTTCAGCCTGCACCTTTACTATCTATTTATGAACTAGTTGAACTAATGATGGTTTTATGGAAGGTTGACTGACTGTGATTGATGCTCAACTATAATATTATATATAATAATATTATAATTATATTATAATATAATATAGGACCATGAACTGATGAAGCCTCTTGGATGAGAGGTGAAACGTTTTCCTAGATAAATAACAAAATAAAAGCCCAGTTGCATTGCCTGAGGCATGCTATAACTTCAAGAAAGGGGAAGGGAAGGAAAAAAAAAAAAAATGTCATATAAGATTTGTCTTTCAGATCAGTCCAGTTGCGTTCGATTTAAATTTCCTTGAGATAACTACGACCTGGATGAATGAGAATATTCACAGCCTTATATTATAATAATATGATATTAATAAAACGCTCATTACAAAACAGACAAACTGAGTCCTGACTGATTTATATTATTCTTCTCATTAATAATAACAGAAACACGTCTCATCTCGTTCAGTCCTGATTTAACATCAAACAACGCATTAAACACACACACACACTGAAACCTGGTGTGTGTGTCCTATCACAGGTTTCATTCATGTCCTGATGAGAAACAAACTGAAACCTTTTAAAGACGTGAAGACGAGACAAACGTCCCCAAACATCTGGACTTTTTAAAAACCGTCGACGACGACGACCGAAAAATAAAAACCTCTTCAAGTTGGAAAAGAAGAGGTGGAGCACACACACACACACACACACAGACACAGATTGTTGCATCAGGAATGATGATGTATAAATATTGACCACCAACTCTAGATGTGTGTGTGTAGATGTGTGTGTAGATGTGTGTAGATGTGTGTGTAGATGTGTGTGTCCCTGATGTAATCCACATCCCTCCTGGTCAAACTGGAGCATTTTAATCCAGAGGAACAGGGAAAAGAGCCAGGATCAGGATCAATAATGCAGAAGTGGTCGTTATCCTAAAAGTATTGTCCCCCAGGGGTGTGTGTGTGTGTGTGTGTGCGTTAGTGTGTGTGTCTGTGTGTGTGTGTGTGTGTAAGTATGTGTGTGAGAAAGTAAGTGTGTGTGTGCAGGGTGGAGGTCTGTTTTGACTATAAAGGTGGATGAGGTAGTGGTAGGTCATCGCAGGAAAAGGGGGAAAAGGGGGAGAGGACACACACAGACACACACACACACACACACACACACACACACACACACACACACACACACACACACACACACACACACACACACTCTCACTCTCTTACTGGAGTTCATTTACAACCACCAGGGTATTACAGAAACCACACACACACACAGACACACACACAGACACACACACCTCCCTCCTCTCAGCGGTCATCCGTCATCCGGACGCTGACATGACAGCTCAGGGGGGGGGGGGGGGGGGGGGGGGAGGGGGGGGGGGGGTTCATCCTGGGGCGACGCCCGCCATCTGGCAGGGAATTCTGGGAAGGCCGGAGGAGGCTGAGAGACCACCAAAAGGGGAGTTGGTGGGAGGTGGTGGGAGGAAGGGGGGAGGAGGGGGAGTGGAGGAAGTGGTTGGAAAGCCGTGTCTGACAAAATAAAAGCAGCAGCTACCTGAAGACGTCAGGTCAGCAGCGAATCAGCCGCTTGCTTCGTTAGCTCGGCTCATCAATCAACCTGAACCCCATTAACTACAACACAACTGGGTCAACTGGTTCCCAGTCACAGCAGCAAACTGCTACAGGACCGGATTAATGAGCAGGAAGCGGGTCGAACCGGTTCACACCTGTCCTTCATATGGACACAAACCAGTTAAACATGAAGACAAACCAGTTTAATATGAAGACAAACCGGTTTAATGTGAAGACAAACCGGTTTAATGTGAAGACAAACCAGTTCAGTGTAGAGACAAACCAGTTTAATGTGAAGACAAACCAGTTTAATGTGAAGACAAACCAGTTTAATATGAAGACAAACCGGTTTAATGTGAAGACGAACTAGTTCAGTGTTGAGACAAACCAGTTTAATGTGAAGACGAACAAGTTACATGTGAAGACAAACCAGTTTAATGTGAAGACAAACCAGTTCAGTGTAGAGACAAACCAGTTTAATGTGAAGACGAACTAGTTCAGTGTTGAGACAAACCAGTTTAATGTGAAGACAAACAAGTTACATGTGAAGACAAACCAGTTTAATGTGAAGACAAACCAGTTCAGTGTAGAGACAAACCAGTTTAATGTGAAGACAAACCAGTTCAGTGTAGAGACAAACCAGTTTAATGTGAAGACAAACTAGTTCAGTGTTGAGACAAACCAGTTTAATGTGAAGACAAACTAGTTCAGTGTTGAGACAAACCGGTTTAATGTGAAGACGAACAAGTTACATGTGAAGACAAACCAGTTTAATGTGAAGACAAACCAGTTCAGTGTAGAGACAAACCAGTTTAATGTGAAGACAAACCAGTTTAATGTGACGACAAACTAGTTCAACCAGTTTAATGTGAAGACAAACCAGTTTAATGTGAAGACAAACCACAGTAATGTGAAGACAAACCAGTTTAATGTGAAGACAAACCACAGTAATGTGAAGACAAACCAGTTTAATGTGAAGACAAACCATAGTAATGTGAAGACAAACCAGTTTAATGTGAAGACAAACCAGTTTAATGTGAAGACAAACCAGTTTAATGTAGAGACAAACCAGTTAAATGTGAAGACAAACCAGTTTAATGTGAAGACAAACCACAGTAATGTGAAGACAAACCAGTTTAATGTGAAGACAAACCAGTTTAATGTGAAGACAAACCAGTTTAATGTGAAGACAAACCACAGTAATGTGAAGACAAACCAGTTTAATGTGAAGACAAACCAGTTTAATGTGAAGACAAACCAGTTTAATGTAGAGACAAACCAGTTAAATGTGAAGACAAACCATAGTAATGTGAAGACAAACAAGTTACATGTGAAGACAAACCAGTTTAATGTGAAGACAAACCATAGTAATGTGAAGACAAACCAGTTTAATGTAGAGACAAACCATAGTAATGTGAAGACAAACCAGTTTAATGTGAAGACAAACCATAGTAATGTGAAGACAAACCAGTTAAATGTGAAGACAAACCATAGTAATGTGAAGACAAACCAATTTAATGTGAAGACAAACCACAGTAATGTGAAGACAAACCAGTTTAATGTGAAGACAAACCAGTTTAATGTGAAGACAAACCAGTTTAATGTAGAGACAAACCAGTTAAATGTGAAGACAAACCATAGTAATGTGAAGACAAACAAGTTACATGTGAAGACAAACCAGTTTAATGTGAAGACAAACCATAGTAATGTGAAGACAAACCAGTTTAATGTAGAGACAAACCATAGTAATGTGAAGACAAACCAGTTTAATGTGAAGACAAACCATAGTTATGTGAAGACAAACCAGTTAAATGTGAAGACAAACCATAGTAATGTGAAGACAAACCAATTTAATGTGAAGACAAACCAGTTTAATGTAGAGACAAACCAATTTAATGTGAAGACAAACCAGTTCAATGTGAAGACAAACTAGTTTAATGTGAACACAAACCAGTTTAATGTGAAGACAAACCAATTTAATGTGAAGACAAACTAGTTTAATGTGAACACAAACCAGTTTAATGTGAAGACAAACCAGTTTAATGTGAAGACAAACCATAGTAATGTGAAGAAAAACCAGTTTAATGCGAAGACAAACCATAGTAATGTGAAGAAAAAACAGTTTAATGCGAAGACAAACCATAGTAATGTGAAGACAAACCATAGTAATGTGAAGACAAACAGTTTAATGTGAAGACTTTTTATTTTTTATTTAACCTTTATTTAACCAGGCAAGCAAATTAAGAACAAAATTCTTATTTTCAAGACAAACCAGTTTAATGTAGAGACAAACCAGTTTAATGTGAAGACAAACTAGTTCAGTGTAGAGACAAACCAGTTTAATGTAGAGACAAACCAGTTTAATGTAGAGACAAACCGGTTAAAGGTGAAGACAAACTAATTAAATGTGAAGGCAAACCAGTTTAATGTGAAGCAGTGTTTCCCCTACCATTGTACAGGCCTGGCGGGCCGCCAGGCCAACGAGAGCCCCCGCCAGGCCAAAAAAAAAAATTAATATGGCAAAAATTAGCGACATTCATTCAGAAATCAATAATCATTTCTGTTTAGGAGGCTCTGTGCAGCGCTGTTCTGCAACGCGAGTCAACCTGCTTCGCTGCCTAGTAGGCTAATGATGCGAGTGTGCGAGCATATTATGGGATGTTGAGGTTTGTAGCAAGTAAACTACGGTGCCTTGGAAAAAAGAAAAAATATCGCCGGTGACAGACGCTGCACGCGCGTCATGCGAGAGAGACAGGGGAGGGGGGAGAGAGAGTGAGAGGAGGGATTGACGCGGAGCAAAGGGACTGTCAGGTGAAATCGAACTGAGTTGCTGCAGCGGGTGCTCTACCAGGTGAGACAGGCTGTACGTCGCTCGCGGCTCGTCGTAGGCTATTTAATCGGCGATTTCACGGAGCGTTTCAGTGACGGTGAGCGGCCTGACGCTGCTTCATTAACGCCGCCGCTGACTCGGGGCAGACGCACACAGTAACGATCACCTGTTACCGTTACCATACCGACGAGCTAACGTGTCCTTTTTATAACCCTGTTGTCAATAAACACGTGGAGACGGTGCTTCAACCGAACTACACAGCTGTTAGATGATTGGCTGTTTCCCTGTTATTTCAATGTCAATGGGAGCTATCCAGTAGTTCAAGTCAAATGGCCACAACCAAGTATTGAGAGCATATAGATGGACATTTTCATCTTAAAAATCTTTTTTTTTTTCAAATTGCTCCTTTCTAATATTATTACTGATACTGAATTAATACTGAAGCTAAATTGTCCACTGTCCACTGCAGCATGTGAATGCAAAATCTGATTGGAGGAGCCAGCTATCTGTTAAAATGTTGTCCAGGTTAATGTTTTTAGCCATTAAAAGGCCCTTCAGTTCAAAATTTCAACTGTGATCGGGCATTAAACAGGTGGCTCACCTGTTCAGATAGGGGACGGAGGGTGTAACTGCTACTGGTCAAATAATTTGAAATAGAATTTAATTTTACATGTCTGCAATGGTTGCCATTTAAATGTAATTATAAATAATGATAAATACTGCTTTCCGAAGAAAGAAGTGTTGTGTAGTGTTGTATATAGTCAACAGGAAGGATTTTAGTAAGATATAAGTCATGAGCGAAAGTATGCACCACACAGCCAGGAAAAAAAAAACCTCTTAGGCAGGGCAAGTAAGAATTTAGATGGGGCAAGTAGATTTGAGAAGTACTCGTAGAAGTAGGAAAAAAAACTTAACGTTGCACCCTGATGTGGGGCTCCTTTTATATTTAATAGAGGGGGGTGCGTGCTGTCCCACACGCGTCAGGATTCAGGATTTTTCCTTGGGTACCACCGGGCCTAAAAAATATTCTAGGGGAAACACTGTGAAGACAAACCAGTTTAATGTGAAGACAAACCAGTTTAATGTAGAGACAAACCAGTTTAATGTGAAGACAAACTAGTTAAGTGTTGAGACAAACCAGTTTAATGTGAAGACAAACCACAGTAATGTGAAGACAAACCATAGTAATGTGAAGACAAACCAGTTTAATGTGAAGACAAACCAGTTTAATGTGAAGACAAACCGGTTTAATGTGAAGACAAACCGGTTTAATGTGAAGACAAACCGGCTTAATGTGAACACAAACTAGTTTAATGTGAAGACAAACCATAGTAATGTGACGACAAACCAGCTTAATGTGAAGACAAACCATAGTAATGTGAAGACAAACCAGTTTAATGTGAAGACAAACCACAGTAATGTGAAGACAAACCAGTTTAATGTGAAGACAAACCAGTTTAATGTGAAGACAAACCATAGTAATGTGAAGACAAACCAGTTTAATGTGAAGACAAACCAGTTTAATGTTAAGACAAACCATAGTAATGTGAAGACAAACCATAATAATGTGAAGACAAACCAGTTTAATGTGAAGACAAACCATAGTAATGTGAAGACAAACCAGTTTAATGTGAAGACAAACCAGTTTAATGTGAAGACAAACTAGTTCAGTGTTGAGACAAACCAGTTTAATGTGAAGACAAACCACAGTAATGTGACGACAAACCAGGTTAATGTGAAGACAAACCATAGTAATGTGACGACAAACCAGGTTAATGTGAAGACAAACCATAGCAATGTGACGACAAACCAGGTTAATGTGAAGACAAACCATAGTAATGTGACGACAAACCAGGTTAATGTGAAGACAAACCATAGCAATGTGAAGACAAACCAGGTTAATGTGAAGACAAACCAGTTTAATGTGAAGACAAACCATAGTAATGTGGAGACAAACCAGTTTAATGTGAACACAAACCATAGTAATGTGAAGACAAACCATAGTAATGTGAAGACAAACCATAGTAATGTGAAGACAAACCAGTTTAATGTGAAGACAAACCAGTTTAATGTGAAGACAAACCAGTTCAGTTTTACTAGGTTTATGTGTAAACTCACCGTGTCTGTCCTACGCTATTAGCCGGTCAGTAAACTCACCGTGTCTGTCCTACGCTGTGAGCCGGTCAGTGAACGCACCGTGTCTGTCCTACGCTGTGAGCCGGTCAGTGAACGCACCGTGTCTGTCCTACGCTGTGAGCCGGTCAGTGAACGCACCGTGTCTGTCCTACGCTATGAGCCGGTCAGTGAACTCACCGTGTCTGTCCTACGCTATGAGCCGGTCAGTGAACTCACCATGTCTGTCCTACGCTGTGAGCTGGTCAGTGAACTCACCACCGTGTCTGTCCTACGCTGTGAGCCGGTCAGTGAACTCACCATGTCTGTCCTACGCTGTGAGCCGGTCAGTGAACTCACCACCGTGTCTGTCCTACCCTACGCTGTGAGCCGGTCAGTGAACTCACCATGTCTGTCCTACGCTGTGAGCCGGTCAGTGAACGCACCGTGTCTGTCCTACGCTGTGAGCCGGTCAGTGAACTCACCACCGTGTCTGTCCTACCCTACGCTGTGAACCGGTCAGTGAACGCACCGTGTCTGTCCTACCCTACGCTGTGAGCCGGTCAGTGAACGCACCATGTTTCTCTCTCTCTCTCTCTCTGCAGCCGATCCTGTACGAAGGCCAAGACAAAAACCCAGAGATGTGTCGGGTCCTGCTCACCCACGAGATCATGTGCAGGTAAACACACCTGGCTCACCTGTGTGTGTGTGTCTGTCTGTGTGCGTGCGTGCGTGTGTGTGTCTGTGTGTGTGTGTGTGTGTTGTTGTGTATGTAACAGTGATGCGTTCATGGTAACAACGACTCCATCTCTCTCTCTGAATCAGATTTTACTGTCTGAACAGGATCAGAGTGTAAAATCCCCCCAAAATCACACAAGTTACCATGGCAACGCCCATGTGTTTTTGTTGTCTTGTGTATGTATGTGTGTGTGTGTGTGTAGCTATGTGTGTGTGTTTGTATGTGTGTGTGTGTGTGTGTGTGTGTGAGAGAAAAGAGCAGCTGTTGGTTTGTCGTTCATCACACCAATCAACACGTCTGCTGCCCTGCTCGTCTGGAGTTTAATGGTTTCACTGGTTCAGACTGAAGAGAAGATAAAAATACCACACACACACACACACACACACACACACACACACACACACACACACACACACACACACACACACACACACACACACACACACACACACACACACACACACACAGTAGCTACATGTTGACTGGTGGGGGTGAACTGGTTTGGTAACTGGTTGAACTGGTTTAGTAACTGGAGTTGAACTGGTTTAGTAACTGGTTTAGTAACTGGTTAAATTGATTCCGTTCCTGTTGAACTGGTTTAGTAACTGGAGTTGAACTGGTTTAATAACTGGTTCAACTGGTTTAGTAACAGGTTTAGTAACTGGTTGAACTGGTTTAGTAACTGGAGTTGAACTGGTTTAATAACTGGTTCAACTGGTTTAGTAACAGGTTTAGTAACTGGTTGAACTGGTTTAGTAACTGGAGTTGAACTGGTTTAATAACTGGTTCAACTGGTTTAGTAACAGGTTTAGTAACTGGTTGAACTGGTTTAGTAACTGGAGTTGAACTGGTTTAGTATCTGGTTGAACTGGTTTGGTAACTGGTTTAGTAAGTGGTTGAACTGGTTCAGTAACCGGTTTAGTAATTGGTTTGGTAACTGGTTGAACTGGTTTAGTAACTGGTTTAATAACTGGTTGAACTGGTTTAGTAACTGGTTTAGTAACAGGTTTAGTAACTGGTTGAACTGGTTTAGTAACTGGTTTAATAACTGGTTGAACTGGTTTAGTAACTGGTTTAGTAATTTGTTTGGTAACTGGTTTAGTAACTGGTTTAGTAACTGGTTTGGTAACTGGTTTGGTAACTGGTTTAGTAACTGGTTTGGTAACTGGTTTGGTAACTGGTTTAGTAACTGGTTTGGTAACTGGTTTAGTAACCTAAGTGGTTGAACTGGTTTAGTAACTGGTTTAGTAACTGGTTTAGTAACTGGTTTAGTAACTCGTTTAGTAACTGGTTTAGTAACTGGTTTGGTAACTGGTTTGGTAACTGGTTTGGTAACTGGTTTAGTAACTGGTTTAGTAACTGGTTTAGTAACTGGTTAAGTAACTGGTTTGGTAACTGGTTTAGTAACTGGTTTAGTAACTGGTTAAGTAACTGGTTTAGTAACTGGTTTGGTAACTGGTTTGGTAACTGGTTTAGTAACTGGTTTAGTAACTGGTTTAGTAACTGGTTTAGTAATTGGTTTGGTAACTGGTTTAGTAACTGGTTTAGTAACTGGTTAAGTAACTGGTTTGGTAACTGGTTTAGTAACTAGTTTAGTAACTGGTTAAGTAACCGGTTTAGTAACTGGTTAAGTAACTGGTTTGGTAACTGGTTTAGTAACTGGTTTGGTAACTGGTTTAGTAATTGGTCTAGTAACTGGTTTAGTAACTGGTTTAGTTCTTTTTCCTCTTCCTTCTCCTCTTTTTCTTCATCTTCCTCTTCTTCT
>NC_139894.1:4956185-5051185 GCF_905171665.1 Trachurus trachurus | reverse complement strand
CATTCACTAGTGTTAAGTAATGTTCAATAACGTTCACTAGTGTTAAGTAATGTTCAATAACATTCACTAGTTAAGTAATGTTCAATAACGTTCACTAGTGTTAAGTAATGTTCAATAACATTCACTAGTGTCAAGTAATGTTCAATAACGTTCACTAGTGTTAAGTAATGTTCAATAACATTCACTAGTGTTAATGTTCAATAATATTCACTAGTGTTAATGTTCAATAATATTCACTAGTGTTAAATAATGTTTAATAACATTCACTAGTGTTAAGTAATGTTTAATAACATTCACTAGTGTTAAGTAATGTTCAATAACATTCACTAGTTAAAGCAGAAGTGAGTGATATATTTGTGTTAATATAAGTCTTAAATAGTTATATCTTCCGACAGCAATCACTTACATAGAGTGTTTGGTCTGAAACACGGGTCTCTCAGTCCCTCTGCTCTGCTCTGAGCCGAAGAGAAAACATTTATCGTATCCTACAGTTTTTATCCAATGAGGAGAGAGAACGGCATGCAGGGCTGTGTGTGCAGCCAAGGAACGCCGTGAATGTGGTGACGTAGCGACGAGGACTGTTATGGTGCGTTCAAGGAAACTCGTATTTTTCCGACCGTGAAGTGGTACCAGTTCGATCTGGTACGAGTTCACCGGTCAGAAGTTACGAGTGGCCGTTATAGTGACTTTCACCGGTAAAACAGGTCGGAGAAACACGAGTGGGTTGCCTGGAACGCTACAAAGTCGTAAGTTGTGACTTGAAGCTGTAATTTACGATTTCAAAAGCCTGCCTGGAACGCAGCATTAGCGAAAACGACCGGACCACTCACTTCTGCTTTAAGTAATGTTCAATAACATTCACTAGTTAAGTAATGTTCAATAACGTTCACTAGTGTTAAGTAATGTTCAATAACATTCACTAGTTAAGTAATGTTCAATAACATGTCAGTAATTTGTAAAGTAAAAATTCCCCCGCAAATGACCTCCTACTATATTTCACCAAAGACCGACGTCCCGTGGTAAAACTAGTCCCGTGCCAATCTGCATCTCAGTAATTGAGGGGCATTTTTTGTTCTTCCCCGGTTGAAACCGTAGCTACTGTACGGGTTGAAACATGGAGGCTGCGGTAGAAATTATGAGCAGCATTTTCGAAGGCGTTTTAGGTGCAAACACGGGCTCGTATCGGTGCTGGAAACCCATTTAGCCTAAATAAACAGCTCAGATCCATAAAAAGAGCGAAATTTCGGAGGATTGAGATGGATCACGGCGGCTTTCAACAGGTTTAATACAGATGCCATGACGGCTCGTTATTGCGGCAACAACTGCACATTTTATTTACATTTGCTTCGCACATGGATGTGACAGCAGCGGATGTTACGACGTGCAGCTTTGACGTCATAGCCTTAATGTCAGTAAATTCGAGTAAAAATACAGACTTCACTTATCCCGTGCGAATGCACCGCAAGAAACACAGACATGGGGGGGGGGATTTACAAATCACCAGAGGTCCCCAGGTAATACACTGCAAAAACTCTAAATCTTACCAAGATTATTTGTCTTATTTCTAGTCAAAACTAATCTCATTCTACTTAAAATAAGACTCATCACATTAAAAAGTAGCTTGTTTTTAGACACTTTTTACTTTTTTCAAACATATTTTCACTTGAAATAAGTAGAAAAATCTGATAGTGTGGAGCAAGTTTTTCTTTCTTATCACAAGCACAAAAAACTTACTTTCACTGGCAGATTTTTCTACTTATCTCAGGTGAAAATTAGTTTGAAACAAGTGAAAATGATCTAAAAACAAGTTAATTTTTAGATGATGAGTCTTATTTTAAGAGAAAAGAGATTAGTTTTGACTAGAAATTAGACATTTTGACAAGAAATACGACAAATATTCTTGGAAAGATTGTGAGTTTTTGCAGTGTACAAATCCCGTGCGAATAGGGCTTTAGACCTATTTTCATTTGGAGTGTAAATTAGTTTTTTTTTAACAACAAAACAAAACATTAAACCAACTCTAAGCCAATCAGGAGGCAGCAGCAGGTTTGGCTCCGCCCCCTCCTCCTGTGGATGCCTCTACAGGCCGAGCCCCCCCCCCCCCTTTGCCCTCTGGCTACCTGGATGGCTGTTTGGCCAGCAGCCGTCTGTTTGGCTGGCTGGTTGTCAGGGGCGACGACACCAGGGGTTGTCGTGGGGATGGGGGTCGGGTGTGTGTGTGTGTGTGGGGGGGGGGGATCCACAGCGGTGCCTCCATCACTGGGCGTCGGCCAACTGTTAGTGACCTTGGTTTGGACTCTACCCAGCTGGACAGAGAGAGAGTGTGTGTGTGTGTGTGTGTGTGTGTGTGTAGGTGGAGCTGAAACAAAGCTGATTTTCAGAATAAAGGTCTTTGTCTTCACAAAGAGAGTGAATTATTCTGAAGGTCTTGAATTTTTTCCTGTCATTTTAAAGTTCAGATTTTCAGAATAAAACCTTCAAAATCAACAGAACTAATCGACTGATTCATTTCACTGTGACTGAACCATGTGACTCAGTCGGACGGATTTCAAAATAAAGTTCATGTTGGTCTGTTCCTCTCTCACCTGTCGTCTCTCTCTCTCTCTTCCAGTCGGTGTTGTGACAAGAAGAGCTGTGGGAACCGCAACGAGACGCCGTCCGACCCCGTCATCATCGACAGGTAGGAGCTGTTCACCCGTTCACCCGTTCACCCGTTCACCCGTTCACCCGTTCACCTGTCTGCCAGGTGCAGGACTCTCTCTTTACACCAGCTCTTTGTCTCGGGCTCGTCTTTAACAGGAAGTGATGTCACTTCCTGTTTGAGGTTGACTGTGATGATGTTGTTGAACGCTCCCAGGTGTCAGTGAACGCAGCACAGCTGATGGTTGGACTCTTCACCTGAGCTGTCGGCGGCCATGTTGTCATGTGTTTTATTTTAGTCGCTGCTCTCGAGCTTTTGATCACGATGTCACGATACCTGGTTGTCATGGAGACTTAGATGTTTATGTTTCCATGTTTGTTGAGTTTTTGAAGATCCAGAAATAACTTTTTTTAAAACGCAGCTACACGTGATGTCATCAGTGGTGCATTCAGGAACACTCAGACATGGAGGAACTGTCTGGTTCTGGTCCAGGTGAAGTTTGAGCCCTGGATGAATTAGAATATTATTATTATTAATAATAATATAGGCTAATAATAATAATGATTATTGGTGAATATTCACCGTGTGTCTTTGTCTCTGCGCTGACGATGGAACCTTTGATCCACTCGACACAAACTCACATGTTTCTGTTTCCTCGTCTGTTTTTCTCACGTCGCACTTCCGACTCGGAGCTTCAGTGTGAACTGAGTAATTAACACCACACAGAATAACGTCTACACACACAACAACACACACACATTCTCTCTCTCTCTCTGATCTACATCCTCCTAGTTATTTAAAGTATTTTGCTGAAAACACTCAGGATGTGATTCTGTGTGGTTGTGTTTCTCAGACAATAAACTGTTGAAATATGAAGTTTGCACTGCAAAAACTCAAAATATTTCCAAGAATATTTGTCTTATTTCTTGTCAAAATGTCTCATTTCTAGTCAAAACTAAACTCTTTCCACTTAAAATAAGACTCATCACCTAAAAATGAACTTTTAGATCATTTTCACTTGTTTCAAACACATTTTTACTTGAAATAAGTAGAAAAATCTGCCAGTGAAAGCAAGTTTTTTGTGTTTGTAATAAGAAAGAAAAACTTGCTCCACTATCAGATTATTCTAAGTGAAAATCTGCTTGAAAGAAGTAAGAAGTGTCTAAAAACAAGCTACTTTTTATGTGATGAGTCTTATTTTAAGTAGAATGAGATTAGTTTTGACTGGAAATAAGACAAATATTCTTGGTAAGATTGAGTTTTTGCAGTGTGGTTTGGTCAACTACTGTTGTGTGCCCATACCGTGAGCTGTGGCTATTAGCTTAGCTCGTTAGCTCGTATTTATAACATATTCTACTACAGTTTCTTTATTAGATTGATTTAATGCTGCCTGTTATTGTTGGGATGCTGCTGCCCAACTCCTGCTGCTCAGGCAAACGGAGCGAAGACAAATGTCTGAGGAGTTTACTGCTAAATAACCTAAAGAAATCCTAGCTAACATGCTAATTAGCTTGCTGCTCTTCTTCTCTTTGCAAAACACGACCGCATTGCATTGTGGGATACATACGGGAGTAGAAAGTAGTGTACATCGCTTGTTCACTCAGTTTTGCGGTGCATTGTGGGTGTTTTGTCGTCCATTACATAGTGGATGAAATGAATCGCGGAGAATTCGAACAACACTACAAAATGGCGATTTACAACACACACTGTAAAAACTCAAAATCTTTCCAAGAATATTTGTCTTATTCCTTGTCAAAATGTCTCATTTCTAGTCAAAACTAATCTCTTTCCACTTAAAATAAGACTCATCACCTAAAAATTAACTTGTTTTTAGATCATTTTCACTTGTTTCAAACTAATTTTCAATTGAAATAAGTAGAAAAATCTGCCAGTGAAAGCAGGTTTTTTGTTCTTGTAATAAGAAAGAAAAACTTGCTCCACTATCAGATTTTTCTAGTTATTTCAAGTGAAAACCTGCTTGAAAGAAGTAAAAAGTGTCTAAAAACAAGCTGCTTTTTAATGTGATGAGTCTTATTTTAAGTGGAAAGAGATTTGTTTTGACTAGAAATGAGACAAATATTCTTGGTAAGATTTTGAGTTTTTGCAGCTTCTGTCACTGATCCAGATGTGACATCACAGATCGTCCTGTTTGTTACTGAATGATGATGTCAGACCGTGATTGACAGCACTCACACACACACAAACACACACACACAGACACACACACAGAAACACACACAGACACAGACACAGACACACTGAGTGAATATTAAGCCGACAGCCAATCACAGCCCTCGGCCTCACTCACAATCCTTTAACATTAACATTCGTCCTCGCCGTCTAATCCCTCCGCAGCCCGCCGCGCCGCGCCGCCGCGTCCTTGGAGTCGTCGGCAGCTGTCCGTCACAACGCCGGCCTCTGATTGGTCGGGTCGTGGCGGTCGGAGCCAATGACCTCAGAGGAGGTCAGAGGGGGGGGGGGGGGTGTCGGCACCAGGTCCATGTTGGCTCGTTAGAGAGGTCTTGGACTGTGGCCAGGACACACACACACACACACACACACACACACACACACACACACACACACACACACACACACTTGCAGATACACACGGACTGAAAACACACACACAAATATAAGAGAAAATGCATAAAGTAGCTACACACGTGTTCATACATGTTAGAATGGAACACATCACTGTGTCTGTGCACACACACACACTGACACACACACACACACACACACACACACACACACACACACACACACTGCACTGTGTCCTCTCACCTCAGTGTGTGTGTGTGTGTGTGTGTGTGTTTGATGGGTGTTTTTAGAGGTTTTGTCACCTCCTCTGTGTTTCTGTCACACATGAGATGAACTCCATACAACCCCCCCAACCCCCCCCCCCCCACCCTCAACAAACACACACACACCATTACACACATGAGGACAAAGACAGAACAGTGTGTTATAATCACACACACACACACACACACACACACACACACACACACACACACACACACACACACACACAGCTGATTTACTGCAGCGTCGCTTGTTTCTCTGCATCTTCACCTTGTTAAGAAATGTAGGATTTATTACTACACACACACACACACACACACTAACACAACTGTAATGTGTGTGTGTGTGTGTGTGTGTGTGTGGGGCTTTAAGTGTTGCTCAGTGACCCATCATGTAAATGATGTCGCTACAGTAAAACAGTTAAATGTTGTAAATTCACGTCTCTGAAGTAAATCAAAGTGACACACACACACACACACACACACACACACACACACACACACACACACACACACACACACACACACACACACACACACACACACACACACACACAGATCTCAGTGATTTATCAGCACCATCGTCTCCGTCTCAATCCGTGTTTGGTTTCTTCTTTCGTTTTTTTCTGTTTCAGAACAAAAACAGAAGAACGGGTCTGTTTCTGTCTGTTTCTCTGATTTTCCATTTTGAAACAAAAACAAAGAAACAGCGTTTTTCTGTTAATGAATTAAAAATGGGAAAAAGAAAAACTTTAAATTTGGTTTCTGCAAATTCCTTTTTTCGTTTGTCATTTAGGAATGTGACAGCAGACAGATTGGAAGCGCAAGTGTGTAACAACGTCAAAATAAAAGAAGCGTGCTATTGATAATAAAAAGAACGGGTCTGTTTTTCTATTTTGAAACAAAAACGAAAAACGGAAAAACTGAAAAACAAAAAACTTAATTTTTCTGTTGAGGAATTAAAAATGGGAAAACGAAAAATAAAAATATTTAAAATTTGGTTTCGGTAAATTACTTTTTCTCATTGAAACAGAAAAATGAAAGAACGAACCTATAGTACACGGATTCTTCTTGGGATGTCAGAATGGCGGTTGCCCCCCCTGCCCCCATATAGAGATGAGGTCACAGGGGGCGGGGCTTCTGCTTTGACTCAATAACAAGTTTGTTGCAGCTTTAACAGGGTTCCTACAGCTTAAGCCAAGTTAAATTTAAGACTTTTTAAGACTTTTCAATTACATAGGGTTTTAGGGACAATTTGACCCACTTTCCTATGTGATCCAAGGTAAAGTTTTAAAGTATGTAAAGTGACTGCTACATGAACATTGGATTGTGTCTCTTTCCAGCTGTCCTTTCAAAATAAATGCATAAAAAGTCTGGAAAAAAAAAAAAACACTGACTCTGGAGCTGGTGGCGGTGAGAAATTTAGCGTTGACGGCCACCACTAACTTCTCTATGTCAGAATGTTACCAATTATTTTGAGATTTGAGACTAATTACAACCATAAAATACCACTTACCATGTGTTAACATTTTTAAGACTTTTGAAAAATTGATTTAAGACATTTCAATGCCAATTAAGGCCTTGTTTTTAGATTAATGAATTCAATGCCTTTTAAGACTTTTTAAGGAGCCGTAAGAACCCTGTTTTTAACACAAGAACATTTGTAACACACACACATTGTGTTGTGTGTGTGTGTGTGTGTGTAACATGATGTGAAGCTTTCGATCACATCACATGATCCTCTGCAGCTGAGCGTGAGGCCAGTGTGTGTGTGTGTGTGTGTGTGTGTGTGTGTGTATAAACGCTCTCTGGTGGCCGCTCCGTGTGCCGGTTAATGGCCGACATCCTGCCGAGGCAGCAGAACGAACGCCCTGACGGATCGCCGCCGCTTCGCCGTTATTACACGCTAATATTGCAATTAGATGGGCGGCCCAGTCGCCGGGCGGGGACATAAATCGCCGCCGAGTGTCAGAGCATACGAGGAGGCCGAGCTCTAATTACCCAGAACACACCTCTCCTCCTCCCTCTGCTGTCCGACCGTCACCTCCGTCGTTAACGGTCTGGTCCAACATGGAGGTCACGACCCCCCTACACACACACACACACACACACACACACACACACACACACACACACACACACACACTTTGATGTCATCAGCAGAGGAGAGTCAGAGTGATGGAGGACGACCTTTGACCTCCACTTACCCTTTACTCTGTGTCTTCCTGGCCTGGCCCCTCCCACTGGCCACCGCCGCAGCAGCTGTGTGTGTGTGTGTGTGTGTATGTGTGTGTGTGTGGATCAGGTGCCGGTGTGTTTAAGTGCTGCCGGTTTGGAGGAAGGATCAGTGTGTGTGTGTGTGTGTGTGTGTGTTAGCAGACAGCTCTTCTGGTTCATGTGTTTTATTGTTTTTCACAGTTTGTGACACAGTTGGTTCTTGGATCTTGATTCTGGGTATTAAAGCAGAAGTAAGTGATATTTTTGTGTTAATATAAGTCTTAAATAGTTGTATCTTCCGAGAGCAATCACTTACATAGAGTGTTTGGACTGAAACACGGGTCTGTCAGTCACTCTGCTCTGCTCTGAGCCCAGGAGAAAACTTTCCTTGTATCCTACAACCTTTATCCAATGAGGAGAGAGAACGGCATAAAGGGGCAGTCCTCTCTGTGTGTGCAGCCAAGGGATGCGCCTGAATGTGGTGACGTAGGGACGAGGACCAATAGATCCATGACGAGGGCGGGGGCTGCTAACTCCATCGGCTGACAAGAAGTTATGGTGCGTTCAAGGAAACTCGTAACTCGTGTTTTTCCGACCTGTGAAGTCGTACCAGTTCGATCTGATACGAGTTCACGGGTCAGAAGTTACGAGTGGCCGTTATAGTGACTTTCACAGGTAAAACAGGTCGGAGAAACACGAGTGGGTTGCCTGGAACGCTACAAAGTCGTAAGTTGTGACTTGAAGCTGTAATTTACGGTTTCAAAAGCCTGCCTGGAACGCAGCATTAGCCAAAACGACCGGATCGCTTACTTCTGCTTTAATTCTTGAATCCAGATTCTGGGTCTTGATTTTTTAATCTGGATCTTCTTGGATCTGGCGTTCATACGGTGTTTGACCGTGATGCGATGCATTGTTGTGACCACGGTGTTGTGTTTATCGTGGTAACCGTGGCGACCGAGGTAACCGTAGCAGCACAGCTGGGCCGTGTCAGGTGTCAGGTGTCAGGTGACACTACGACTCCCAGGATGCATTTCACCAACAGCTGTCCACATCCAGTCAAGGAGCTCCGCCCCCAAACCAAAACAAAACAAAGAATCAAGATGGGGCCGGTGTGTGTATGTGTTGTGTGTGTGTGTGTGTGTGTGTGTGTGTGTGTGTGTGTGTGTGGTGTGTGTGTGTGTGTGTGTGTGTGTGGTGTGTGTGTCCTTCCCAGCACTGGTATCGATCGGGGGAGCGAGGCCCGTTGGAGCCGGACAGATTAAGAGTATAGATTTACAATAAAAGCAGGACATTACTGGGGCTGAGAGGGGGGGTCAGGACCTGCTGCTGCAAGGGCTTGTGGGTAATCACTGTGAAGGTTCAGGGTGGTGTTGAGTCACGACCTGGAAGGTTGCAATGCATCCTGGGTAAAACAGTCAGTCAGAGTCAGGTCGGACAGACGGACGTTTTATTTTGAAGGCTGGTTCTGACAGGAAGCTGCTTATGTCGAAACCGCATCCTACCGTACTGCCTACTACATATTGTGTTAATATGTACTGTATACTGCATACTGAATGTGGGATTCAGTCTGCTACTTCAGCCGACCGACACCGTTCACACCGCAGTATACAAGTTTCCCAGAATGCATTTCTCGTAAACCAGTAGTGGTCAATGTTCCCTCTAATTTTCAAAACTCCTGAGCAGAAATTCAACTCCCCTGATGAGCTGCTTGAGCGACTGTGAGCGAAAGCTTAAGCGTCCACAGTACGTCCACATGCTGGTGCTGTGGCCTCACCTCTCCAACTCCAAATATCAATACAATTGGCTATTACTATTATGATTAATAACAGATTATTTTGACAACATTACCTAGGCTGCTCCATATCTAGGTCAGTTACAAAATACAATATTGTTTTGGCAAAATAGAGTTTGCATTTATTGCCATATGAACAATATGAAAAAAAAAAGTAACATCAAGTTGGTGTCATCAACTCTTGGCACAGAAGCATTCTTGATATTAACAGTAATAATAATTCTCAAGCAAAAACTTAAATCGTAGTTGCACTACAGACCACGGTTAAGGTCATAGATTTCACAATTCGAAGCCACATTAGGGAGAAATAAACAGTAAACTAGTCGGGGATATTTGAGTGTGCATTGCAACTTTTTTGTCTTCTGGGCAAAGAGGTGGAGCAGTGAGCAATTGCACAGTAAAACACCTTAGAGGGAACAGTGGTAGCAGTAGCTGTAAAACAGGCGAAAAGTTGTTTTATTTCCCGCTCTAGCGCTGTAATTATGTAATTTTATTAAGTTTTAATATTTTTTCATGTGAGAAAGTAACTGTTTAGATCCCAAATATACGGCCAGTTTATCCAAACGACGGCTGTTTAGAAGTTTGCTCCGATGTTTTTCAGAGAAGTGAAGCTCATCACAGAGGCAGCAGCCGGTCTGCAGAGCTGCTCGGCCGACCAACCTCCGTCGTCATCCCGGGGGGAGAAAACCATCGCTAATTAACTTACCCGCAGGTTTTTAGAGGTTTACCACCGGCTGGTTAAGTTATTTTTAGGAGATAAATGTTGGTCTCATTGATGAAATCTAACAACTGTATCAGTAGCATTAGTTAGTCTGAATGTAATGGCCAAATCAGTACGTAGCTACTAGCAGTATAGTATGCGGTTTCGAATACAGCCACTGTCCTCAGGTAAACCGGTAAACAGGAAGTGGATCCTGTAGGCTGTGATCCAGGTGCATTCTGGGAAATGTAGGCTCAGTGTTCACTCACACACACACACACACACACACACACACACACACACACACACACACACACACACACACACACACACACACACACACACACACACACACACACACACACACACACACTGGTGTAGATGTAACCAGGTTGTTTAGATCTTTACTCTCTGTCTGTGTGTAGTAAACATGGGTCGATCGGTTCTGATCAATCTCCTTATTGATCGTCATCAGCTCCTCTGCTCCGGTCTGGTCCTGTGTGTGTGTGTGTGTGTTTGTGTGTGTGTGTGTGTGTGTGTGTGTGTGTGTGTGTGTGTGTGTGTGTGTGTGTGTGGAGGGAACCAGAGGGAGGAGGTCAGAGGTCAAGTATCAGCCTGTTTTTGGACTTTTGTTTACGTTCTGTGGCCGAGAAGAAGAACGAGAATAAACCAGAGGAATGACTCAGAGTGTGTGTGTGTGTGTGTGTGTGTGTGTGTGTGTGAGATCAGATCTTGTGGTTTGACCTTTGACCCTGTTTTCCAGAATCTGTCTCTGTAGAAATACGACATCACTCGTTTGTTTATATTGAGGAGGAGGAGGAGGAGGAGGAGGAGGAGGAGTTGGTCCCAGTTTTCAATCCGCCATTAAACGAGAATTAAAAAAAGTATTTAAACGTTAAAGCTGTAAAGTCAGGGCCAGCCCCTGGTATAAACCCTCTATGTGGTTGTTTAGGGCCACAGCCGTTAGGTGGGGGGCCACATGATCAGAAAGGTACCGGGGTCCATCAAGTCATTTAAACATCCTGAGGTCTGCACGTGCGCTATGAGCTTTATATGTAATGTGAAGTCAATATTCAGCTTCTTTTATCTCACATTTGAGACATTTGGTGAAAATAGAACGGCAGAATGACAACATTTGTGCTCAAACAGCAATCTTACAAAATGTCATTTTAGACTTGTTTTCTAAACTTATCTATTATTACTGTATTCATATCCTATTTCAAGCACCAAAACAGTTCATTCTCATGACTGAAGGAGTGTTTTCACAACGGATTGGACATTTTTCAAAAAGCAGACCTCAAATTTCCAGCATTTGGCCTAAATTATTTCTTTCTACAGTGTTCTAGGACAAACTGGCCTCATTGTGCTTACAGCGGAGGTTCTAATATTTAGACATAAAACACTTGAGTATTGTTACACCTGCAAGTATCTTAAAAAGATACATTTAAGAAAATATGTAAAAGTCGAGAAAATGGCCTCAAACCTCAGAGGGATAAACACGTCTGTATTCAGTTTTAACCAGTGATTTGGTGTTTGAGCTTAGAGTGCAGGGCCACAAACAAAAACCTTGTTTAGGGGGCCACCAACATCCTAGGGCCGGCCCTGTGTAAAGTAGACGACTGAGATTAAACCTGAATAATATAAAACATCTGTGGTCGTAGATCCGGTTTATACTGGTCCCAACCGGAAGTAGCTAAGTTTTTCATATTTTTTGGAGATGAATCATTTACAGCAGTCGACCTCAAACTGTTTGACATCCAGGATCCCTGGGATATTTGTTCTGAAGCACGTTCCTATTTTTAGTCAAAGTAAGGTGTGAAGTTTTGGGAAAATGAAGAGAGTTTTCTGGAAAAACAATCTGGTTAAATGTTGAGGAAAAGTTGGAACCTTAACTTACCCGCAGGTTTTTAAAGGTTTACCGACGCGTAGTTACATTCTTTTTAGGAGATAAATGCTGGTCTCATTGATGAAATGTAACAATTGTTGCATTAATTTGTTTGAATTAAAAGTGAAGCTTCATGTGTTGGGCCTGGGGGCTCTGTAGCCTGTATACAGAAATCACAACATCATTAATAAATAAATGTTTTACAATGAACCGATCAGTCTGCATTACATTGTATTGTATTTTATTTTATTAAGTTAACATGGTTTTGAATACAGGAGTTGTGGCAAAAGCTCGTCACGTCAGCTTATGTGAAAGCCAGCAGAGACTACTGATGATGTATGTGACTGTTGAAGTGGTGTCCCAATTCGTAGGGGTTGACTTTCAACCTCTACGAATTGTAGCTCCGTTTCAAGGGCAAGGGTTAAGGGCTAGGGGTAGGGCTAGGGGTAGGGCTAGGGATGAAAAATAGAATTGGAATTGGGCCTAAGTGCAGAAGTGCGTGATTTGGGACACACCACTGGACCTGGTCCTGGTCTCCTCCTGGTTCCACTTCCTGCTGCCTGTTAATTGGATGAGGAGTTGATGACATCACCTCCCGCAGCTTCGTTAGCAGCTCAGTGTCGACATCCAGTCGAGCTCAGCTGGAGACACACAGACCCCCAACCCCCCTCCTCTACCCCCCTCTACCCCCCTCAGCACCAGGGGATCATGGGAACTCCCCCCTGCCCCCCCCACTTATCTCCCCGTGCCTCCCTTCACCAAATCCCCCTCCCAGCATGCACCTCACCCCCTCAAGGCAAATCACCTTGTTAATTTCACTGCACACACACACACACACACACACACACACACACACACACACACACACACACACACACACACACACACACACACACACACACACACACACACACACACACACACAGAGTGATGATGTCACTAATGTGTTGAGTGTGAGAGGAAACGTATCGATCAGTTCACTGAGCTGCTTGTTGACGTCCGACAGCATCTGATCTCATGGAGAGAGGGGGGGGGGGGGTAGGGGGGGGGCAACCTGCTGCTGCCCATCCCCACACACACACACACACACACACACACACACACACACTACTACACACACTGCTACACACACACACACACACACACACACACCTCTGTGTACTTGTATCTTTCCCTGTAGTAACTTTGTCGCTCTCTCAATTCAATTCAATTCAATTCAATTGATTCAGGTGTGTGTGTGTGTGTGTGTGTGTGTGTGTGTGTGTGTGTTAGCACCATGTTGGCGTGTCTTCTTCTGGTTCTTCATGTGTTGTGTGTTGTTCAGGGTTCCCGCTCTTTTCTTGAAATCATTTTCCAGGACTTTTCCTGTGGCTCCAGTCTGACAGACATGTTAATACACTGTAAAAACTCATTTTGTCTTATTTCTTGTCAAAGTGTCTCATTTCTAGACTAAACTAATCTCTTTCCACTTAAAATAAGACTCATCACCTAAAAATTTACTTGTTTTTAGATCATTTTCACTTGTTTCAAACAATCTGCCAGTGAAAGCAAGATTTTTCTTGTAATAAGAAAGAAAAACTTGCTCCACTATCAGATTTTTCTACTTATTTCAAGTTGAAAAAAGTAAAACAAAATGTCTTAAAAAACAAGCTACTTTTTATGTGATGAGTCTTATTTTTGAGATTAGTTTTGACTAGAAATGACATTTTAACTAGAAAGAAGACAAATATTCTTGGTAAGATTTTGAGTTTTTGCAGTGTACGCCATACACTAATACATCCCCCGTCCAATTCATGATTTGGAGAAATGTTCGTTTCCACAGTTGTACTCTATTTTGTACTTTTAACCAGTTATTTTTCAATGTTTATTCCTCTCTTACCCCCATTATTTTGATTTAAAGGTGTGCAGTCTATGGCTGTAATGTATGAAATCTCATAAATTGTAAAAAGTACTGTAATCTCTTACATCTTTAATCTCTACGTGCTCAGGAATGATGACAAATTATGACAAATTTCTCATAGAACACTGCAAACATGCGGCGGTCCAATACTGGGAAACACTCATCAACCCAAAGGCTTTAGTTTTCTCACTAGGAACTTTTTGGAAGATAAATCCTCGGTGGGGTCTGGAAAGGTCATATAGAGTTCTGGTAGCTGATGTCACGGTGTGATAAATCATTTTTTTTTTCTTCTCATTTTCCATTTGTTTTCCATGACTGAAAAATTGGTCAACCATTTTCCAGGTTTTCCAGGACGAGTGGGAACCCTGTTGTTTCTTTAAAGGGAGAACGAGGAGTTTTGGAAAAGCGAAGCGTTTTCATGTTCATGTTTAGTGTTTGTGTGTAGAAATCTGTGTGTGTAGTCTCACAGGTTACTGTAACACACACACACACACAAACACACACACACATGGTGTAAAAACACTGTTATTATTATAAAGAATCTAATTAATTCTGTTGTTTTATTTCATTATGAATAAAAACATCGTTTCATATTCAGACGTTTAACCTCCGAAAGAAAAACATCAAACGACCCGAGGCAGGAAAACAGAGAGAGAGAGCAGCGCAGAGTGTGTGTGTGTGTGTGTGTGTGTGTCTCTTTGTGTGTGTGTCTTTGTGTGTGTGAGAGAGAGAGAGTGAGAGAGTGAAATGTGAGGCGGGCGAGTCCAGACAGGACGACAGCAGGAAGAGAGATGGAGAGGACGATGGGTGAGGGAGGGGGGAGGTGTGGATGGACAGGTGGGGGGAGGGGGAGGGGGGGGGTGATGGAGGGGTGAGAATGAGACAGTTGGGGGGAGACAGAGGGGGAGTTGGGGGGGTCAGATTAAGAGGGTATTGATTTCTATATAAAGATGGAGGGATGTGATATGGGGGAGGAGGGGGAGGGGGGGAAGGGGGGAGGTCATGGGGGAGGAGAGATGATGGGTTGAGTTACATCTGGAGATGAACTCAGTTTGCTACGTACGGAAACTCCACCTGGACAAACTTCATAGAGTTGAGTTTGGGTATATCACAAGCAACTCAATGGTATTTTTCATGCTGCATTCAGGTGAAATTGGGCAGAGGGCAGACGGACCACACCCGCTGCATGTAACGGCATAAACAGCTCGTTCATTCAGTCATTTAAAGGAACATTGTGTAGGAATTCCTCCCATCTAGCGTTGTGGTTGTATATCACAAGCAACTCAGTCGTATTTTTCATGCTGCATTCAGGTGAAATTGGGCGGACGGCAGACGGACGACAGCCGCTGCACGTAACGGCATAAACAGCTCGTTCATTCAGTCATTTAAAGGTACATTGTGTTTGTGTAGGAATTCCTCCCATCTAGCGTTGTGGTTGTATATCTCAAGCAACTCAGTCGTATTTTTCATGCTGCATTCAGGTGAAATTGGGCAGACGGCAGACGGCAGACGGACAATTTTTAGGTGAGGAGTCTTATTTTAAGTGAAAAGAGTTTAGTTTTGACTAGAAATGAGACATTTTGACAAGAAATAAGACAAATATTCTTGGAAAGATTTTGAGTTTTTACAGTGAAAACACTCAGAGAAACTAAAAATCCTGCAAGTTGTTGGATGGTGGGTCCAGGTGGTGAGGGGGGCGGGGCTTAGTTGTGACATCACAAAGTGACAGGAAGTTGGAGTGACTCTCTCTCCTGAGACCTGAACTCCTGAAGGAGATCTGGACCTGAGCTCAGACTCCTGCTGGTGTTTGTTCATTATTGGAACTTTTTCTTTCACTGGAGCCGTGGAATGACATCACACACAGTAGTAGACCACACACACACACACACACACACACACACACACACACACACACACACACACACACACACACACACACACACACACACACACACACACACACACACACACACACACACACACACACACGCTCTCAGCAGCCGCTCTAAACCATGACAGAGTGTGTTTTCTACCTGCCGTACTGAGCTGTGTAATCCCTTCACACCACAGCAGGCGTCCATCAGCCGCACCTCAGATCACAGCTGAGCGTGTGTGTGTGTGTGTGTGTGTGTGTGTGTGTGTGTGTGTGTGTGCGTGTGATTGTGTGTGTGATTGTGTTTGTTATGGGCGTGAACACAGCACGATGGGGGAGGAGGCATTGTCATCCATATTTGATGTTGCTGCAACACTGAAGCTGAGGGAGAGAAACACTGAACATACAACACACACACACACACACACACACACACACACACACACACACACACACACACACACACACACACACACACACACACACACAGAGTCATGGTTCAGACTGAGGAGAAGTTCTTCTTCTGTTGTAACCTTGGCGACACCTGGATGAGTCAGTGATGATGTCACTGAACAGTCTGACACTTACTCAGGTAAAGGTGTTAAAGCTCCTTCAAAATAAAGGTAGATGTTTGTGTTAAAGCTCCTTCAAAATAAAGGTAGATGTTTGTGTTAAAGCTCCTTCAAAATAAAGGTAGACGTTTGTGTTAAAGCTCCTTCAAAATAAAGGTAGACGTTTGTGTTAAAGCTCCTTCAAAATAAAGGTAGATGTTTGTATTAAAGCTCCTTCAAAATAAAGGTAGATGTTTGTATTAAAGCTCCTTCAAAATAAAGGTGGATGTTTGTGTTAAAGCTCCTTCAAAATAAAAGTAGACGTTTGTGTTAAAGCTCCTTCAAAATAAAGGTAGACGTTTGCGTTAAAGCTCCTTCAAAATAAAGGTAGACGTTTGCGTTAAAGCTCCTTCAAAATAAAGGTAGACGTTTGCGTTAAAGCTCCTTCAAAATAAAGGTAGATGTTTGTGTTAAAGCTCCATATACCATCCAACAACTTTACAGGTTTTGGTTCCTCTGAGTGTTTTATTCTGAAATCTGCTCTGTTTTTATTATTGGATCACTGTAGAAAACAGTCGGCCAATCAGAAGAGAGAGGCTCAGAGCTGCTGACCTCAGGTTTTACTCACCTGGAGCAGTAAAAGAAGCTGATTGGTCGATTTAAGTCCATTAAAAAACAGGAAGTAAAGAGACGGGAACATCACACAGTGTTAAACAGATGTGTCGCAACTTTGCAACTATATTGTCTTCTGACGTTACACACACACACACACACACACACACACACACACACACACACACACACACACACACACACACACACACACACACACACACACACACACACACACACACACACACACACACACACACACACACACAGACACACACACCTTCACCTTCTCTGCTCTACAAAATGTTGCCAAACAAGCAGCTCCACCATCTTTTTTTCTCCCTGTGAAAGCGTGAAAACAATCGGCTGCATCTTACTGCTACACACACACACACACACACACACACACACACACACACACACACACACACACACACACACACACACACACACACGCACAGACACAGACACACACACTCTGCAGCTCACTCACCCACAACACAAATCAATACCAATTTATAATTCAGGATTGCTGGAGTTTGGGTTTTAGGGCAGCCTGGCTTCCAGCCTTCATAAATATTACAGTGTTATTGACTTGATCTCAATGAATTGGAGATTTTCTTCTTCTGCTTTTTTTTTTTTTTCTCCTTCATTGCTACCCTGCTGCCCCCCTCCCCCCTCCTCCTCCCTCCTCCTCCCTCCTCCTCCCCCCTCTCCTCCTTTTCTTTTGGGTGTTTCTGAGGAGTAAAGTCTTCTTTATTCATTCTCTTTGAGTTGGAGATGAGACGACTAACAGGAGATAATGTGATGGCTAATAGCCGACGGACGGACGCACACACCACACACACACACACACACACACACACGCTGCAACACACACACGCGCTGCTGCAACACACACACACACACACACACACACACACACACGCTGCAGCCTTGTCCGTGGAGCTGAGAGGATTTGTTCGACCTCAGGTCTGAACAAAGACGTCGTCGTGTCGGACACTGATCCACCAGGCTGAGAGTGTACGTGGCAATGGGCCAATTTGCCAAAATGTTGAACTATCCCTTTAATGTGTGTGTGTGTGTGTGTGTGTGTAAGTGTGTGCATGACGAACACACACACATTAAAGAGATAGTTCAACATTTAGTCAAATTGGCCCATTGCCATAATCCCTATAGTCATAGCAGTAGGTTTGTTACCTTTAATTGTCGGTGCAAGCTGTTTTTAGAACGGCAGAGCAGAGCCGTGAGCTGCTCAGAGCTACGCTACGGAGGCTCATTATGGGATTTCTTGGTTTCCCTCCATCAAACTCATCAAATACACAATCCAACAACTCCACAACGCTCTGGTGGACAAGTTGTGAGCTGCACATTCACCACGCTATGAGATAATAACACAACGTTACCACACAGAGTTGTTGTAGAGGGAAATTCATGCAAAACCACTGATGCACGTTGCCTTCAGGGACAGTTTTTCATCAACAGTCTCTGTATTTCCCTCTAAAACAACTCTGTGTGGTAACGTTGTGTTATTATCTCATAGCGTGGTGAATGTGCAGCTCACAACTTGTCCACCAGAGCGTTTTGGAGTTGTTGCATTGTGTATTTGATGAGTTTGATGAGGGAAACCAAGAAATCCCATGAGCCTCCGTAGCGTAGCTCTGAGCAGCTCACGGCTCTGCTCCGCCGTTCTAAAAACAGCTTGCACCGACAATTAAAGGTAACGAACCTTTACTGTTATAATGACTATAGGGATTATTATGGGCCAGTTTGACAACATGTTGAACTATCCCTTTAAATTCAGCTCTCTTTTTATCTAATTAATTCGATCGATCAGTTGATTTTAGGACAGAAAAAATCACACAAGAAAAAAATACAACAACAGTTTGTTTTCCTCTGTAATCTGAGGAAAGAAGTTACCCACAATCCTCTCTTCCTCCCCCCCTCCCCTCCTCCCTCCATACAGTAGAGATGGACGTATCGATTTTCCTCCTGACCACCAGCACAGTTTTCTTATTTTTCTCTCAGCTGATCCTCCTGCTGACAGACACTAATGACACTGAGTGTGTGTGCGCGTGTGTTTGTGTGTGTAAAACATCTCAGTTCATTAAAATGTATCAAATCAAAATCAAAAGGGAACCTTCAGAATAAAAGCAGGGAGGCAGATGAATGTTATCCTGAGCAGCAGCAGCAGCAGGTTTGAAGATAAAATCCGACGTCTTCATTCAGTCGTTCGTGCGTGTGCATGGGATGTTTTATTCAGGTTTATGTATCCGGATCAATACCCGATCGATCAGATGACCTTTATTGATCCCTGAGGGGAAGCTGCTGCAGAGGTGGAGAGGAGTCAACGCGGGGTTAATATGAAGAGAAGGTTAAAGAAGCAGATCTGTTCTCCGAGGGGCCGTCAGTCAGTCAGAACCAACCACACTGAGCTACAGTACGGTACGGTGGCCCTGAGGGTCAAACCACTGCAGCTGAGGAAATCACACACACTCAGAAAACGACTTCATCAGTTTGACAAAACACAACAGAAGAGGGAGGGAGCAGGCTGTTGGAAGTAACTAAGTACAAATGAAGAGTTCATTTGCAAAAGCAGATAAGTGCCATTTTGAAAAAAATGAGCTAAGGCTTTGTAATTATTCTTTGCATAGTTTTGTTTTCAATAAAACTTTATTTTTATGAGATATGTCTGTTTTTTTACATCTCAAAGTCACTCAACTTTGGTTTGACTGATATCACCTTATGTAAATAAAAAATAAAAAATAAAGATTCTGGAATTTTTTAAAAACCGAGTTATCTGCTTTTGCAAATGAACTCTTCAAATACTTTGTAGATTTTTTTTTAATACAAGTATCTAGAAGTACAGAATGTGAAGACTTTTGCCACCGCTGCTAAAGACTAATGTTAAGCTAACAGTCCAGACTGATCTCTCGCTTTATTGTGTCTGGTCCCTCTCTTTATTGTGTCACTTCTGGTGGTCACTTCTCCTGGTTTCCGACAGGTCCCTGAAGGCAGCATCAGCCTCTGGATCAAATGAAGTTAAAGCAGAAGTAAGGTGAATATTTGTGTTAATATAAGTCTTAAATAGTTCTATCTTCCGACAGCAATCACTTCTATAGAGTGTTTGGTCTGAAACACGGGTCTGTCAGTCACTCTGCTCTGCTCTGAGCCGAGGAGAAAACTTTCCTTGTATCCTACAACCTTTATCCAATGAGGAGAGAGAACGGCATAAAGGGGCGGTCCTCTCTGTGTGTGCAGCCAAGGGATACGCAACGTAAATGTGGTGACGTAGGGACGAGGGCGGGGACTGCTAACTCCATCATCGCCTGACAGGAAGTTAGCCAAAACCACCGGATCGCTTACTTCTGCTTTAAGAACAGTTTAATTAGAACGAACCAACGCTGCAGAGAACTGATCTCAGGTCTGTGTCTCTCTTGGTCGTAGAGCAGAGAGAGAGAGTGCAGATTTGGCAGAGTGATGCAGGATGGGAGGAGGAGGAGGAGGAGAGGGGAGGAGGAAGGGGGTGAGTTCATCCTCTCCTTCCTTCAGCCCCACAGTAAAACCCTCTTAGTGGGTAGAGCCATCTGTCCGGGCCCCTGGCGGAGGCGTAACGGCGCCCAGGAAGCTCAGGGTCGCGCTGCTTTACTGCCCAAGCCTGCCGCTGCAGATGGCGCCGGGCGTGCCGCTGGAAAACGCCAAGGTCGCGGCGGCATGTGGTGCCGTAGATGGGGGGTGGGGGGGTGGTGGGGGGGTAAATGGCATTGGGAAGGGGGTACGAGGAGGAGAGGCACCACTGGAGCCATAGCAACATCAGGGCCGTGCTATGCTACATTAAAGAGCAGCGCTAGCTCGCCATATGGGAGGCTACCGCTATCAAAGCTAATAGCTATGTTAGCGTAATGTACACACACATAAACACACACACACACACACACACAAATCTGGCAACATTCAACAAAAACACACACACAAATAAAGTTTGTTTTGTATCCCTGTGTGTGTGTGTGTGTGTGTGTGTGTGTGTGTGTGTTCTTGTACTTACTACGTTGTGAGGACCGGAAAGAGTTTTTAACCAACAGAGTGAGGACATTTTTAGCAATTGAGGACATTTTGGCCGGTCCTCACTTTTTTCCAAGGGCTGTTTGAGAGTTAAGACTTTAGGTTATAATTAGGTTTATATTAGGTTAAGAGTAATGGTTAAGGTTAGGTATTTGTTTTGGATGGTTAAGGTTAGGGGCTAGGAAATACATTATGTCAATGAGTGTCCTCACAAAGATAGCATTACAAGGATGTGTGTGTGTGTGTGTGTGTGTGTGTGGCAGCTGGTGGAGTGAAAAGCTCCAGTACAAAGGAATTTAATAAGAGAGATAGAGACAGAGAGAAAGACATAGCTACATAGATGCTTCATAGAGCGCGAGTTCCCGTTGCTGTGATACGTAAACGTTGCCGCCATATTGGATGTGGCAGGTCTGCCTTGGGAACTAATTACAAGTGAACGGACTGAACTTTATAAAACACCTTTCTACAAAGTTCTATGAGTTAATGCTATAGACCGAATCTCCTTGTTGTTTACATTCTACTTCCGGGTAGAAAACCAGCTGTAATTTGAATGAGATCAATAGTAACGAACGAGAGTTTAGCTATATATCATATTTTTCACGCCCTATCACCGTTTAGACAAATCTGAAATGATTGAAGAAACATCACTATTTCTGTGTGTGTGTTTTGTGTTGCTATGTGTTGTATTTATTCAGTTTGGGGGAATCACCGTGTCTAGAAAGCATCAGTGGCTCAGCTGACAGGGACAGCTAATGGTAGCTAAGCTAACGGCCGTGGCTAAGCTAACACCAGGACGTCAGCTGTTAAAACCCTCCCGTTGTGGGACACGACATGAAACTACTCCAGTTAGCTCAGTCATGTTGTAACTCAGATATCCGCTGGAGATTTTTTTTATTTTATGGATGGTTTATTGAGTCACTGAGTTATTAAAGTTAAACAGGTAGCTAACCGTTAGCCCGGCTAATCTCTGATAACCATGACTAATTACAAAAATGTGCACACAGAAATAGTAATGTTTGTCCAATCATTGGTTTTATAGACTTTACAAACATCAGATTAGTCTAAACGGTGATATAGTGACATGAAAAATTAGATATATATAGCGAAACTCTCGTCCGTCACTATTGTTCGAATGCTGGTTTTCTACCCGGAAGTAGTTGTAAACAACAAGGAGATTCGTCCTATAGTGCGAAAATTCTATTGCCCCCTAGAGGATTTCTGCGTTATTACAACGATACGGCCGGCACCTCAACATGGCGTCCGGCCCGGTGTAACCCGCCCGGCTTAATCAGCGTTGTATCATCTCCTCTTGTAGCGGCTTGGCTGAAACGGGTATTTACAGACACGTAGAAGTTACGCACTATAGCTTTAATGGCGCTCGTTTACCCGTTCACACACACATGAATATAAGGAAGCAGAAAGGCACCAATAGTATATAAACACGTGTTTGTCATACGACATGATGACTAAAGCAACACTATGTAGGATTCACAGTACTGGTACTCTGGTTGAGAAGAGCAACTGTCTGCACATCGCAGAAGCCTGTGAATTTGTTGCCGTCGTCGCCGTCATTACTGATACCGGTACCGGCGCCGTTGTGACCGACGCACTTCCGGTTACTTTCACAAAATAAAACACCCGTTGCCCTTTACATACAGAAAACCATGACGATAGAATTTGTGCTTTTACTTTGAAATAGGAAGCTAACCTACCCTCGATGTAGCTAGCTTGAACCAAAATAAACCGTCTTTGCTTGAACCCTCCGTTTTGACCGACCTCGTCCCGTTAGCGGCATTTGACCGCTCAAGATGCCTTACCGGAGAGTTTTGTCAGCTCTGAGACGAAGATCGGCCCGCCGGTTTCTGTTTAGAGTTGCTGAAGAGTTTCTCTGATGACTTTAGGTGGAGGCAGGCTAACACTACCCATACACTTCCAGTGTTTGAGCTAAGCTAATTAGCGACTTTAGGTGGAGGCAGGCTAACACTACCTATACACTTCTAGTGTTTGAGCTAAGCTAATTACGGGCGATACGGCTCTATCTCCCTTGTTACTGCACGCACAGTCGAAAGGATGGTGTCTATCTGCTGGTCATGGACTCGGGAGTGAGGCAAGACACGAAAAAAAAAACTTGGCATATCCCTTTAAGGTTGACATACTACGCAGTGGGGCTCGTCATTATGTTTAGCGACCAGACTCAAACCCTTTGAGAAGAACTGTTTTCCACAGCTTTTTCTTCTCTACAGTTTGCCTTAGTATCCAATATGGCGGCACCGGTGACGTTGACGTATACGACTCAGCGCTCAATGCGGTTAATGAAAGAGTTAATGACGCTGCAGTTTGTCTCGTCTACCTGAGTCCAGGTGAGCAGCCCCCCCCCCCCCACCTCCCCCCTCTCTCTTCTTTTTCTTGCACGTTTTGTTATTTTTCTTTTTTGTTCATTTAATTCATTCTTTTGTTTCTGTCTCTATACCTGACTCTCTCTCTCTCTCTCTTTCTCTCTCTCTCTCTCTCTCTCTCTCTCTCCTTCTCCCTCCCCCCTCCCCTCCCCTCCCCTCCCCTCCCCCCTCTCTCTCTGCCTGCCTGCAGCTGAAGATGAGACTGAAAATTAATTTGGGGGGTTTCATTAGATTCACTTTTTGGCCCATTTCCCTGGGTTTGGTCCCCGAGCGTAGACACACACACACACACTCTGGCCTTTTCAGCTCTGGGATGAAGGGATGAGGAGGAGGAGGAGGAGGAGGAGAGAGCTGTCTGTGTGTGTGTGTGTGTGTGTGTGTGTGTGTGTGTGTGTGTGAAGCAGGGACACACAGGTACGGTGGCCCTGAGGGCTCAGGTCAGCACAGGAAGTGTTTCCAGGGGGACACCAAGAAGAGACGCACACACCTGGGGGCTACGCTAACAGCTAACAGCTAACACCTGAGTCATGTGACCATAACATCAGTGTCTCCATGGAAACGCTTCCTGTGTGCTGTCTCAGCCTCTGTACTGTAGCATATCATGTTGTACTGCTTAAAAAATATTGCTAGGAATTCTGGGCCCCCTTAAAGAATACTAAAGTGGCCTAACTTTAACTTTTTTTTTCTTAGACTACGTATGTATTATCGTTTTTTATTTAGCCTTCTTTGTTTTGATGCTAATGCAGCATTACACTGCAAAAACTCAAGTATCTTAGCAAGAATATTTGTTTTATTTCTAGTAAAAAATGTCATTACTAGTCAAAACAAATCTCATTCTACTTAAAATAAGACACATCATATTAAAAGTAGCTTGTTTTTAGACACTTTTTTACTTCTTTCAAGCATATTTTTCTATTTATTGTGAATTTAAAGCAGATATCAGCTTCACGGCCGTTTCGGCTAATGCTGCGTTCAAGGCAGGCTTTTGAAACCGTAAGTTACAGCTTCAAGTCACAACTACGACTTGGTAGCGTTCCAGGTAACCCGTAGCTCGTGTTTTTACCATCCTGTTGTCTGTGAAAGTTCCCTATAACGGCCACTCGTAACTTCCGACCCGTGAACTCGTACCAGATCGAACTGGTATGACTTCACAGGAAGGAAAAACACAAAGTACGAGTTTCTTTGAACGCACCATGAGTTAGCAGCCCCCGCCCTTGTCAGGCATCAATTGGTCCTCGTGCTACGTCACCACATTCACGCGCATCCCTTGGCTGCACACACAGCCCTTCATGCCGTTCTCTCTCCTCATTGGATAACACTTGTATCCCACAAGGAAAATTTTCTCCTCGGGTTACAGCAGAGCAGAGTGACGGAGAGACTCGTGTTTAGGCTGAAATACTTCATGTAAGTGATTGCTGACGGAAAATAGGACTATTTAGGACTTATATTAACAAAAACATTCCACTGATATCTGCTTTAAGTGAAAATTATCTAAAAAAACAAGTTAATTTTTAGGTAATGAGTCTTATTTTAAGTGGAAAGAGTTTAGTTTTGACTAGAAATGAGACATTTGGACAAGAAATAAGACAAATATTCTTGGAAAGATGTAGAGTTTTTACAGTGTACTATGAGTATTAGTCAGGGACTCACGCAGAATAAATCAGTCATACAAAGATTAGACTACTGGGGTTTTTTATGGGCCCCACTGGGCGCTGGGCCCCTAGAGTTATCATCACCTTTCTCCCCTATACAACGGCCCTGGCAGCCGCTACAGACAAAACAGAAGCAACATTTTAAGCAGCAACACCAGCATCAAATTATCTGAAAAGGCCTCAACATGAACTTCAGTCGTACAGTTACAGACGGGTCGAACCATAACTCCATTTTTTTCAACGGTCAAGAGAGTTTAGGTTGATTCTCTCTCTTGCCCTCGGACCCCCCCCCCCCCCCCCCCCCTCAGGTAAATAGAGTTTTCAAGGTGAGCCTGTGTGTGTGTGTGTTGACAGATGAAGAGCAGTGTGTTAGTAGTGGGCTGATAGTGAGCGTCTGTCACAGTGAGGAATGAGGCCGCTCTCGGCAGCAGATGGGACAGAAATTGAGCAGCACATTAGCTAATTACTTATGCAAATGAGCTGCACCTTCACTTAAGAGAGAGCGGACCGGGCTCAGGTTTAGCTAATGCTAATCCAGACGTTACCCCCCCCCCCCCCCCCCCACTCCCCACCTCCTCCTCCTCCTCCTCCTCCCCCCATCGACCCCCCCTCACCTGCTGCAGGAGCAGAAAATAGATCTGAGAACAAAAAAAAAAAAACACACAAAAAACATCTTGAACAATCTGTGAAGTTCATCCTGTCAGACCAGACTTTCACAATAAAAGCCCCACACTATAAAAACTCAAAATCTTACCAAGAAAATTTGTCTTATTACTAGTCAAAATGTAATTTCTAGTCAAAACAAATCTCTTTCCACTTAAAATAAGACTCATCATATTAAAAGCAGCTTGTTTTTAGACACTTTTTACTTCTTTCAAGCTGATTTTCACTTGAAATAAGTAGAAAAATCTGATAGTGGAGAAAGTTTTTCTTTCTTATTACAAGCACAAAAAACTTGCTTTCACTGGCAGATTTTTCTACTTATTTCAAGTGAAAATTAGTTTGAAACAAGTGAAAATGATCTAAAAACAAGTTAATTTTTAGGTGATGAGTCTTATTTTAAGTGGAAAGAGTTTAGTTTGAATAGAAACGAGACATTTTGACAAGAAATAAGACAAATATTCTTGGAAAGATTTTGAGTTTTGCAGTGTAAGACCGTCACAGTTTAATGAACAGAGAGCTGCTGCTTCATCCTCCTCTTCCTCACCTTCATCCTCATCGCTGACGAAGAGGAGGCGACAGGAAGTTTATTAAGATTCCTTTATTGACCATCAGGAGCCTCCTGTGAAGCTGATCCCAGACCATCTGCAACTAAATCCTCCTCCTCCTCCTCCTCCTCCTCCTCCTCCTCTTCTTTATCTTCTTCTCCCTCCTCCTCCTCTTCTTCTTCCTCCTCCTCTCTTCTTCTTCCCCCTCCTCTACCTCCTCTTTCTCCTCCTCTTCTTCTTCCTGCTCCCCCTCTCTCCTTCTTTCTCCTCCTCCTCTTCTTTATCTTCTTCTTTCTCCTCTTCCTCTACTTCCTCTCCTCCTCTCTTCTTCCTCCTCCTCCTTCCTTCTTCTTTCTCCCCCTCCTCTTCTTTATCCTCTCCTCCCCCCCTCTCCTTCTTCCTCCTCCTCCTCTTCTTCTTTCTCCCCCTCCTCTTCTTTATCCTTTCCTGCTCCCCCTCTCTCCTTCTTTCTCCTCCTTATCTTCTTTATCTTCTTTCTCCTCCTATTCCTCCTCCTCCTTCCTTCTTCTTTCCCCTCCTCTACCTCTTCTACCTCTCCTTCTTCTTTCTCACCCTCCTCTTCTTTATCTCCCCCCCCCCCCCCCCCCCCCCCTCCAGCCTGGTGGACAGGTGTTCATTTAACGCCTAACGGCAGCTTGGTAAAGACGCCCCTGAGTCGCTTCACACCGAGAGAGAGAGAAGAGACTCTGCTGCCAAAACTCCTCCATAAACCTCCTCTTCCCCCCTCTTCCTCCTCCTCTCCCCCATAAACCCCTCCTCCTCCTTCTTATTTCGTCCTCCTCCTCTTCCTCCCTCTTCCTCCTCCTCCTCCTCCTCCTCCTCCTCCTCCTCCTCCTCCTCCTCTCTCCCTGGGTTACAGCAGCTTATTGTGTCTCACCTGGATGAAGAAGATGATCCACCTGTCAGAGACTCTGATACACTAACATCCTCTACTGCTCCTCTTCATCCTCCCTCTTCCTCATCCTCTTCCTTCTCCCTCCTCTCCTCTCCCTCCTCTTCCTCCTCACCCCTCCTTCTTCTCTTTCTTCCTCCTCCTCCTCCCTCCTCTCCTCTTCCTCCTTCTCCCTCCTCTCCTCTTCCTCCTCCTCCCTCTCCTCTTCCTCCCTCTTCCTCCTCCTCCCTCCTCTCATCTTCCTCCTCCTCCTTCTCCCTCCTCTCCTCTTCCTCCTCCTTCTCCCCCCTCTCCTCTTCCTCCTCCTCCCTCCTCTCCTCTTCCTCCTCCTTCTCCCTCCTCTTCCTCCCTCTTCCTCTCCTCTCCTCTTCCTCCTTCTCCCTCCTCTTCTCTTCCTCCTCCTCCTTCTCCCTCCTCTTCTCTTCCTCCTCCTCTCCCCCCCCCCCCCCCCCCCCCCCCCCCCCCCCGCTGTGTGGTCAGTCTTTAATTAGCTCGTCCCTCGTTAGCCCGTATACCTGTTACTAGAAGCAGAGAGGATTGTGGGTAAAGAAGCTCTGGTTCCTCTGAGGCTGCAGGTTCAAATCCAGCCGAGCCGGGAGCGCCGGGCCACCTACATCTGTGTGTATGTGTGTGTGTGTGTCTGCAGGTGTGTGTGTGTGCAGGAAGTGGGAATGATGTGTGTGTGTGTGTGTGAAGAAGCATTGATCCATCGATCGGTGTGTGTGTGTGTGTGTGTGTGAGGCTCAACTGTTATTACTGCTGCTGCTGTTTAGCCGTCAGTCATTAATTAATGCACTCACTGTTACTGCTGCACCTGTCACTCACACACACACACACACACACACACACACACACACACACACACACACACACACACACACACACACACACACACACACACACACACACACACACACACACACACACACACACACACACACACACACTCCTCAGTGTTTGATTCCTGCCTTCTGACGGTAATGAAGTGAGAGAGACTGGAGCAGCTCACACCTCGTCTTTCTGTGTGTGTCTGTGTGTGTGTGTGTGTGTGTGTGTGTCTGTGTGTGTGTGTGCGTCTCAGATCAGACTCCTCTGTGTTTCCTCTATGTGTTGTGTCTCCGTCCTCCAGCTGTTTCCATGGGGACGTATTTCAGCGTTGCGCATGCAGGTAGCTAGCTATAGGCTCTATGCAGATTAGCCGTCCGTGACCTTGAGCGTAGCCGCGGCGGTTAGATCTTTAGATGTTTCTCCGCCCACGGCCTCGGCCGCGTCCAGCAGGTCGTCGCCGTCCAGCTGCTGAGACCGCAGCAACATCGGGATGACGACACGTCACCCGAACCTCTCTTCTTCTTCTCCTTCTTTGGTTTAAATCAACAGCTTCTTGTTTTAACGCCGTCTGTCCCTCGCTGTGTCTCTGATCTGGTTAAAGGCTGCAGGTGGGTTAGCTTAGCTTAGCTTAGCTTAGCTTAGCTTAGTTTAGCTTAGCTTAGCTTAGTTTAGCTTGGCTGGTCGTTGTCTTTAGTCTTATCATAGATATATATGTACGTAGATGCCTCTGCCTCTATGCCTCTGCCATCTTGAGCAGGAGGTGTCTAACTTTTACTTCCTGTATTCTACAGAGGCAGAGGTCGATCACTGAATTTTCAACCGAGTTTCAAGCCGTTTGCTTTAATATAAATACTACAATTCTGGTACATAACTCACGTTAGCAGTTAGGGTTCATGTAAGTGCCATGAAACTGATTTAATATGGCCTAGCACAGTTATATAGGTAGCCTCATCACCATGGCAACCACAAACTCACAACTAGGCTACCACAGCCTATAGCCTACACATACAGGCAACAAAATAACAAACTATTAATATATTAACTAGCGGTATATGCACTAAATGTAACACATATCCACCCTATGATACGTTACGTTAGTTTCATTTATGTCAGATAACTTACCTAGGTTACATCAAATTCAACAAGTTCATAACAGTTATTTAATATAAAACAACTTATTACTTGAGGAAAGTTATTCCATGTCTCTTCGTTTTGGCGTTTCTTTCATGGGAACATCCGTACGCGGCACAAAAGTTTGGCATTTCACCAGATTCACAGCTGTCAAACCCTCTGACTGTTGACTATGCTCAGGAGGAACTCCCCCCCAAGATGGCGGCCGTGAGACATTCCTGACAAGCCCGAATGCGGCATCTACGTATCTATGAGTCTTCATGGCTGATATCCACAAGTTTCCCAACGTCATATGGTCAAAACCAGAAGCCGGCTTTGCATTTCCGGTGGAACTGTACGCTTACGTTTCCATGGTTTTCAGTCGTTGTCATAGTTGCGGTAAACGCATGGATCTATTAACGCTGGCTTTTAACACGAATGTCAGTTTGTGTGATATCTAGCCTATTGTCAAAAGTTGGTGTGATGATCCATGCGTTTTACAAATTTTCATTGAAAAAAAAAAAAAAAATCCACGCATTTACCGCGACTACCGAAACCATGGAAACGTAAACATAAAATTCCACCGGACTGTTAGCCACTGTAGCTCGGCTAGTTAGCTTCAACTGTGTTTATACATGGATTAGGCTACACAGCAGATGAACAAACCAAATACTACATGTCGATAACATCTCTGTATCCAGAAGCCGGTTTTGTTCTTCCACTGGAATTGTATGTTTACGTTTCCATGGTTTCACTCTACAGTAAAAGTAGGTATAGACCGAATCGCCTTGTTCTACTTCCGGGTAGAAAACCAGCACGTAATTTGAATGAGATCAATAGTAACGAACGAGAGTTTAGCTATATATCATATTTTTCACGCCCTGTCACCGTTTAGACAAATCTGAAATGGTTGAAGAAACATTAATATTTCTGTGTGTGTGTGTTTTGTGGTAGCTAAGCTGACGGCGGTAGCTAAGCTAACGGCGGTAGCTAAGCTTACACCAGTACGTCAGCTGTTAAAACCCTCCCGTTGTGGGACACGACATGAAACTACTCCAGTTAGCTCAGTCATGTTGTAACTCAGATATCCGCTGGAGAAAATATTTTTTCATGGACCGTTTATTGAGTCACTGAGTTATTAAAGTTAAACAGGTAGCTAACCGTTAGCCCGGCTAATCTATGATAACCATGACTAATTACAAAAATGTGCTCACGTAAATAGTAATGTTTGTCCAATAATTGATTTTATAAACTTTACAAACATCAGATTAGTCTAAACGGTGATATAATGACATGAAAAATTAGATATAGAGAAACTCTCGTCCGTCACTATTGTTCTCATGCTGGTTTTCTACCAGGAAGTAGTTGGAGATTCGTCCTATTGTCCAATCTGCTCACATCAAACTTGACGTCGTAGCAAAGTTTATTACGTTGTTGATGGTTCCAACGTGTTGAGACTCATGAGAACTTGATGCTGAGCAGCTTCCGCTCACGGGCGAGAAACATATGGTCTCTATTTAAAGACAGAGAGAGAGAGAGGAAGTGGATGATGGGAGTTTCTCCTGGGAAACCACAGATGTTACACACACACACACACACACACACACACACACACACACACACACACACACACACACACACACACACACACACACACACACACACACACACACACACACACACACACACACACACACACACACACACGACCTCTGGACCTTTACACTAACAGTTTAGACAAGGAGAGTTTGACGTGTGTGTAGTTGTGTTTTGTTGTGTTAGTTGTGTAGTTGTTCCTCCCTTCAGTTTTCATCTCATATGTTTTTATATGTACGGTATATGACTATATAGAGAGATAAAGACTAGTAATCATATGTTAGAATAAATCTATATGTATATAGTATAATAATATATTAGAATAAATCCAGTTAAATAACTCATAAATTAACTTACTGTATAGATTATAATGACTAGATAACTTGATAGATAATTTCAAGTAATAATGACTATATACCTTGATAGATAGTTTATGAATAAGGGGTGGGAGTAAATAAGTTTTACTTCTTCCCACTCCTTTTCGGATATGAAAAAAAAAAAAAAAAATCAAATTACCTTTATTTTCAATTATTTTATTTATAAATTTTTTTAAATATATTTTTTGTTCATATGTTGTCTTTGCAAAGTTTTTATTTGTTATGTCTGTCCATTTCTGTATTATGTTTTATTTCTTTTATCATGTCCGAAATAAACTTAAACTAAACTAAAACTAAACTAAAGACGTGTAGAAACGACACAGCGGATTCAGGTTTGATCTCTCAGAGACACCGTAGTCGTGTTTTTGTCTTCCTATACCACTGGTTTTACTGGAACGGCAGCAGTGAATTATGGGATATCGAGGTGGAGAGGGGGCAGGGGGGTTGTCACTACCCGATTTGCGTACAAGCAGAAGTCTGCTTAAAGTTCTGTAAATTTAAAATACGGTGCTGTGAAAATGATTAAAAAAACAAAAACCAAAAAAAACCGCCATACCACCACAACGAACCCTCAATTTACATTACTAATAACGTTTTTTTTTATTTTTTATAAAAAGATAAACTGTCTCTGCACTAAAAAAAGTTTTACCATTGTCTACTTAAAAAAATTAAGGCAACAAAGTGACAATTAATATAATTGAATAGAATTTAATTACTTCAACTTTGATTAAAAACTATTGATTTAATTAAGTAAATTTAAACAAAACTATTGAATAAATATTTACTAGGTATCTGAAGAAAATTAAGTTAGATTTACCAAATATCTGTGATAAAGTGATTTAGATTTACTAATTAATTAGGTGGAATTAATTTAGATCTACTAAATATGTGGATGATAATGCTTTATATTCACTAATTTTATGTGTGAAATTGAGGCTATCTTTCTAAATATCTGGTTAAGAATGGTTTGGATTCAATAAATGAAATAAGTTATATCAACTTATAATTGGTACCACATGACTTAAAATCTATTTAATGTTATTAATTGTCACTTTGTTGCCATAATTTATTTATGTTGAATCTACTCAATACCATGTCTTCTTGTTGCAAGAATTTACTGAAGGTCAGTTAACAAAATACCATGTAGGCGACGCACATAGGGCACTGATCCTAAGTCAGTTCAACTAAGTTTGTCCAAGTGGAGTTGCCGTACGTAGCTGTAAACAGAGATGAAGGAGAGTTAATGGAGCGAAGCTTTTTATTGGCTGTGACTGTGTTTGTGTTGATCTGTTTCCTCCTGTGACCTTTGACCTTAGTGACATCATCAGCTCTGGTCCAGTAGGGGGGGGGGGGGGGGGGGGGGGGGGGGGTAACTGTCGTGGTGTTGCCCCTGCTGCCTCCTCCTCTGGCCGCTCTGGTTCTTCTCTGCCCCCCCCCCCTACTGAGGGACGAGCGAGCTTCCCTCTCTCTCTTTTTCTCCATTTTTCCCTTTCTTTCTTCTTTCTCCCCTTTTCCCTCTCTCCTCTCCCTCTCTCTCTTCTTTCTTCCTTTCTTCCCCTCTCTCTCCCCCCTCTCTCTCCTTTCTCCCTTTCTATCTTCTTTCTACCTTTCTCCCCCTCCCCCTCTCTTCTTTCTTCCTCTCTCTCTCCCCCCTCTCTCTCCTTTCTCCCTTTCTCCATCTCCCCCCTCCCTCTCTTTTCTTTCGTCCTTTTTCCCTCTCTCCTCTCCCTCTCTCTCTTCTTTCTCCCTTTCTTCCTCTCCCCCCTCTCTCTTCTTTCTTCCTCTCTCTCTTCTTTCTCCCTTTCTCCCCCTCTCTTCTTTCTCCCTTTCTCCCTCTCTCTCCTCTCCCCCCCCTCTCTTCTTTCTCCCTTTCTCCCTCTCTCTCCTTCCCCCTTTGTCTCTTCTTTCTCCCCTCTCTCTCCCCCTCCTCTCTCTCTTCTTTCTTCCTCTCTCTCTTCTCCCTCCCCCCTCCCCCTCTCTCTCTTCTTTCTCCCTTTCTTCCTCCCCCCCCCCTCTCTCTCTCTCTCCCTCAATTTCAATTCAGTTCAATTGAACAAGCTTTATTGGCACGACTGTTAGTACGATATTACCAAAGCATTAGAACAATGTGATAAGAACTCCCTCTCTCTCTCTCTCTCTCTCTCTCTCTCTCTCTCTCTCTCTCTCTCTCTCTCTCTCTCAGACATGTGAAATAAAGTTGAGTCACAGAAATCAAAGTGACAGAAGTTAAACACACACACACACACACACACACACACACACACACACACACACACACACACACACACACACCCTCAGGGTAAATCTCGGCGCCTCGTCGTCTTGGAACGTGTCTCAATAAAGATTTAAACATTTGATTTGACTTGAACAGTTTTTAGAGAGTAGAGGGGCCGAGCTGGGCGGCGGTCGTCATGGAAACCAGCGTGTTGATGCTGATGATGATGATGATGATGATGCTCTGACAGGTGTTGGAGGATTCCCTCCTCTCTCCTCTTCAACACAAACTCGAATTCTGGGAGGAGGAGGAGGAGGAGGAGGAGGAGGGAGAGGAAGAGGAGGAGGAGGGAGAGGAGGAGGAGGAAGTGGAGGAGTGCAGCCTTTCATCTCCTGTTGCAGCAGAGAGCAGCTGATCTGAGACCAGAGAGAAAACCAAATACAAGTTTAATGACGCCCATTAACTCACTGCTACAAATCTGCTTTGTAGTTCCTCTCCTCCTCCTCCTCCTCCTCCTCCTCCTCCTCCTCCTCCTCCTCCTCCTCCTCCTCCTCCTCTGTCTGACAGGTTGAAGTGTTTTCAGGTGAGACTCAGTTTAAAGCAGAAGTAAGTGATCCGGTCGTTTTGGCTAATGCTGCGTTCCAGGCAGGCTTTTGAAACCGTAAATTACAGCTTCAAGTCACAACTTAGGACTTTGTAGCGTTCCAGGCAACCCACTCGTGTTTCTCCGACCTGTTTTACCGGTGAAAGTCACTATAACGGCCACTCGTAACTTCTGACCCGTGAAGTCGTACCAGATCGAACTGGTACCACTTCACAGGTCGAAAAACCACGAGTTACGAGTTTCCTTGAACGCACCATAACGTCTTGTCAGCCGATGGAGTTAGCAGCCCCCGCCCTCGTCATGGATCTATTGGTCCTCGTCCCTACGTCACCACATTCACGCGCATCCCTTGGCTGCACACACAGAGAGGACCGCCCCTTTATGCCGTTCTCTCTCCTCATTGGATAAAGGTTGTAGGATACAAGAAAAGTTTTCTCCTCTGCTCAGAGCAGAGCAGAGGGACTGACAGACCCGTGTTTCAGACCAAACACTCTATAGAAGTGATTGCTGTCGGAAGATAGAACTATTTAAGACTTATATTAACACAAAAATATTGCTTACTTCTGCTTTAACTCGTCTACTGCAGTTTAATGTTTCATTGTTTTATTTCATTTATTTATTTATTGAGTTGGGACGACGTCGCTGCTTTAAGCATCAGAGTCAATATACCTACAACATAATATATATATATATATATTACATATATATTATATTATACATAAAACGCTCTTTATTTTCACTATGTAAAGTGAAATCCTACGTACAAAGGGTCTGGGCAGAATAAGCTGTTGCTTCAGCTTCATGTATTACTGACCAATCTCTGCATTTTGTCACTCTCTTCTTTTTTTAATCTAACTAACCTAAAGACTTTAAAACCTCACAACTATAAATCACACAACAGACAGTTACACATCGAAACAAACAATATTATAACATTTTAACCCACAGCTACAGGTAAAAGATCAACAGACGTCAGATTAAAAACAGTCTTTAAGCTGCATGAGGACAGGGATGAGTTATTCTAACCAATGGTTGAGTTTTATTTTATTTTAAAAAGCAGGAGCATTTAAAACTTTAAAACTGAGACAAACATCCGTCAAGATCTGAAAACTGTCCAGGTAGAGAATATTAAACTTTATTTATTTATAAAACATTACAATAATTACATTCAATTCAACTTTATTTATATAAAGCACATTTCATGGTTTACATAGTCACAGTAAAAACGGTGGTTAAATGGTTTTAACTCTTTCTGTGGTGTATTCATTCATATTTTTCATTAGTTTGAATATCTAACTGCAACTTTGTGAAGTGAAACTTAATATTAATATTATTTAATCTGATTGTTTTGATTGGTTTAAACCCTCAGACTGTGGCTCCGCCCCCTCGCTCTGACTTTTCACCGTTTGACCCTTTTTTTTCCTTCTTTTTTTTTCATTTTTAACACTTCAAACTATTTTTCCTGTCAGTTCTTGGCCTCTGTACCTGCCACACACTGACTGCTGCGTGCGTGTGTGCGCGTGTGTTCAGTGTGTGTGTGTGTGTGTGTGTGTGTTCAGTGTGTGTGTGTGTGTGTGTGCAGGTGGTGGTGGTCGAGGTGTGTGCGCGTCACGCTGTGTAACACTCCTGCCCTCTGTTTGCGCTGACGGTGCAGTGTCATCAGTGACTGCAGGCAGCCGCGAAAACAACACACACACACACACACACACACACACACACACACACACACACACACACACACACACACACTGAACACACACACACACACACACACACACACACACACACACACACACACACACACACACACACACAGCAGCTCTTCCTCTCCGTGCGCGCCCCCGCGGGCTGCAGGAGCGAGCGGCGGCCGGTTCACCTGCTCAGACATATGGGACCGCCGGTTAAAAATAAAGACAACGCGTGCGCATAAATTAGCATACGTAATGAGCCGCGAGCCCCATTTAATATGCTAATTCTGCTGAAATATTACCGAACACCTTCTGTTCCCAGAGAATACATTTGAATGCACAATTAGAATTATCCCGTATAATTAATGAAAAGCGTCAAGTTTTTTGGGGGCCGCGCCGCTAATTTGATTAAACGCGGTGATGAGGCGTTTAGAGGCGCCGCGGAGCGTGGGAGAAAAGAGAACTACTATAGGATCAGGTTGACCAGGTACCGGTTATAAATAGCAATGATATTTGTTATATGATATATAGACCTGATTATTATTATGGTCTGTCTCAGCCAGGACTGTTGTTGCTGTGTTTTATTTAACAGGATCATTATATTATGACAATGATTATGTAATAATAATAATAATAATATGAATTCATTAGTTCAGGATCAGCTCTTATTGATTAGTGATCGTTGATGAATCTGCTGCTGGTTTCCATGGCGATGGTGCAAGTCGGTCCTGATACAACTTGTTTTACAGCCACGAGGAATTTTCTCCGTCGACGGTTCAGACATAAAAAAAATGGCCGCACAAGGTTGTAGATTATTTTTAATTATAACATGTAATATATATTATATGTTATATACATATAACATATTGAAGCCTATATTAATTTTAATATATTTTTATAGTAGTTATATTTATATTACGATATTATATATTGATTATTATAATATATATTATATATTATAAGGCGATATATTAATTCTAATATATTATAATATAAACATTGTATTATAGTTATATCACAATATTATATATTTATTACAACATGTATAATATATTATAATATAAGACTGTAAAGACTGAAGTTACCACAGCGATGTGTTGACTCTGACAAGGACACAGCGCACACACACACACACACACACTGCGCCAACTCCTCAGTGTGTGTGTGTGTGTGGTGGGTTTGTTTGAGTTTGTGTGTGACGCACACGCAGGTCGACAGGTGTGTTCTGTTCACCTGACCAACCAACGAGCCAATCACAGACCTTCGCTCTGCACCTGTGGAATTTACACACACACACACACACACACACACACACACACACACACACACACACACACACACACACACACACACACACACACACACACACACACACACACAAGCTTTTATTGTGAAAGGGCACGGACAGGAAGTCTCTCCTCCTCCTCCTCTTCTTCTCTTTTCATCCAATCCTGAGTTCGGTCCAGTTCTGTAGAACCTCTCCTCTTCTCTCTCTCTTCCTCCCTCTTTATTTCTCACTCCCTCCTTCCTCTCTCTCTCCATCCCTCTCTCTTTCTATCTTCCTCCCTCTTTCTTTCTCTCTTCCTCCTTTCCTCCCTCTTTATTTCTCCCTCCCTCCTTCCTCTTTCTCTCTCTTTCTATCTTCCTCCCCCTTTCTTTCTCTCTTCCTCTCTCTTTCTTTCTCCCTCCCTCTTTCTTTCTCTCTCCCTCCCTCTTTATTTCTCCCTCCCTCCCTCCTTCCTCTCTCTCTTTCTCTCTCCCTCCCTCTTTCTTTCTCTCTTCCTCCCTCTTTATTTCTCCCTCCCTCCCTCCCTCCTTCCACTCTCTCTTTCTATCTTCCTCCCCCTTTCTTTCTCTCTTCCTCCCTCTTTCTTTCTCTCTTCCTCCCCTTTTCTTTCTATCTTCCTCCCCTTTTCTTTCTCTCTTCCTCCCTCTTTCTTTCTCCCTCCCTCTTTCTCTTCCCTCCTCCTCTGTTGGTCTGAGTCCTGAGTCCTGAGTCCTGAGTCGTCCGTCCGGTCCAAGGTCGGTCCAGATGGCGTCGGGGCTTCACCTTGTTGCCTAGCGCCGGTCGCCGAGCGCCTAGCGCTGGTCCCAGAGCAGCAGAGAGAGATGAACAGATGGAGCAGTTACAGAGCTGCACCAACAACACTGCTCTTCTCCCTGTGTCGATGTGTGTGTGTCTGTCTGTGTGTGTGTGTGTCTGTGTGTGTGTGTGTCTGTCTGTGTGTGTGTGTGTGTGTGTGTTTAATTCGGCCCCACACCGTCCGACTTGGTTTTGCTGTTGACGCCGACTTCAAAGCAAAGTAAATTACATTTACTTTGTAATGCTTGCATCATTATTCCTCCTCTTTATCAGCAGCCAATCAGCAGCCTGCGTGTCTGTGTGTGTGTGTGTGTCTGTGTGTGTGTGTGTGTGTGAACTGTACTTTCCTCCTTCTATGTTTGATCAGTGTTGTTATTATTATTATTATATATTAACGAGCTCATAAACACTGATGAGTCACAGCTCGTTAGTCGCTCTGACGGTTTGTTTCCCTGCAGCCAGTTTCATCAATCAATCAATCAATCAATCAATCAATCAATCAATCAATCAATCAATAACCAGTCGGCATCGCATCGTCTTCTCTCTGCTGTTAGAACTGGATTGTGTGATGATCAGAACAGAGAGTGTGAAGTTTCAGATTTTTTACAGAGGTCAGTGAAAGCAACACGAGCTCTCACCTGTCACCTGTCAATCATCAGCTCAAATGACTCAATTATTGATTATTGGTTGTGATCAGGTGGATGTAGAGGATCAATAAGGACAGATACTGTGTCATCAGAAGGAAGCTGATCATCAGTATTGATCGGTAATTGATCGGTATATTGACAATTCTGTTTCTGTTGCTCTGTGGTTTTTCATCAACCAGTTTAGTGTCGACGCTCATTTTTCCCGCGGTCAGTGAAGCAGCGTGAAGAGAAGCAGAGCTGAGACGCCCCCAGGCTTTATTCTAATCACCTCCTCCTCCTCTTCCTCTTCCTCTTCTTCCTCCTTCTTCCTCCTCCTTCCTCTTCCTCCTCCTCTTCCTCCTCCTCTTCTTCCTCCTTCTCCTCCTCCTCCTCCTCCTCCTCTTCCTGCCACTTCCTCCTTCTCCTCTTCTTCCTCCCTCTTCCTCCCTTTCCTCCATCCTCCTCCTTCTCCCCCCCTTCTTCCTCCTCCTCCTCCTCTTCCTCCTCCTCCTCTTCTTCCTCCTTCTTCCTCCTCCTCTTCTTCCTGCTTCTTCCTCCTCCTCTTCTTCCTCCTCCTCCTCTTCTTCCTCCTTCTTCCTCCTCCTCCTCGTCCTGCCGCTTCCTCCTTCCTCCTTCTTCCTCTTCCTCCTCCTCCTCTTCCTCTTCTTCCTCCTCCTTCTCCTCCCTCCTCCTCCTCTTCCTCCTCTTCTTCCTCCTCCTCCTCTTCTTCCTCCTCCTCCTTCTCCTCTTCCTCTTCCTCCTCTTCCTCCTCCCTCTTCCTCCTCCTCTTCTTCATCCCGCTTCCTCCTCCTCTTCTTCCTCCTTCTCCTCCTCCTCCTCCCTCTTCCTCTTCCTCCTCCTTCTCCTCTTCCTCCTCCTCTTCTTCCTCCACCTCCTCTTCTTCCTCCCTTTCCTCCATCCTCCTCCTTCTCCTCCCCTTCTTCCTCCTCCTCTTCCTCCCGCTTCCTCCTCTTCCTCCTTCTCCTCCTCCTCCTCTTCTTCCCTCTTCCTCCTTTTCCTCCTCTTCTTCCTCCTCCTTCTCCCCCCTCCTCTTCTTCATCCCTCTTCCTCCTCTTCCTCCTCCTTCTTCCTCTTCCCCCTTCTCCTCCTCCTCCTCCTCCCTCTTCCTCCTCCTCCTCCCTCTTCCTCCTCCTCCTTCTCCTCCTCCTCTTCTTCCTCTTTGTGTATTTGAATGAACTGATCTTTCATTTCGAAGCCTTTAACCCTCCCTGACCTCAGAGCTGAGGTCTCCTGGGGAGCTTCCTCCTTCTCCTCCTCTTCTTCCTCCTCCTCCTCCTCCTCCTCCTCCTCCTCCTCCTCCTCCTCCTCCTCCTCCTCCTCCTCCTCCTCCTCCTCCTCCTCCTCTTCCTCCTCCTCCTCCTCCTCTTCTTCCTCCTCCTCTTCCTCCTCCTCCTCCTCCTCCTCTTCATCCTCCTCCTTCTCCTCCTCCTCCTCCTCCTCCTCCTCCTCCTCTTCTTCCTCCTCTTCCTCCGTGATGAAATTCATGTCGAGCTTCTCGTCTCGTCTGTAGAAACACGTCCAACTCTTGAGGAAAGCGAAAGCGTTGAGTCCAGTCTTCAGCTCGAGGCGCTGACAGAGTTTATCTGCCGGGTGTTAGGAGGATTTCACCAGGCTGCAGGCTGGAGGATCGACTCCATCCTCAGAGAGAGAGCAGAGAGAAAGCCTCGTGGCCAGCAGCAGACCAGGAGGAGGAGGAGGAGGAGGAGGAGGAGGAGGAGGAGGAGGAGGATTCATAGTAAAACATATAAGTGAGAAATAAACAGGAGATAGAGACAAACCAGCAGGAACACACTCTTATTTCTTGTCAAAATGTCTCATTTCTAGTCAAAACTAATCTCTTTCCACTTAAAATAAGACTCATCACCTAAAAATTTACTTGTTTTTAGATCATTTTCACTTGTTTCAAACTAATTTTCAAAAGAATACAACATAAAACATGAGAAGTAATAATGAAACAGTGCAGGGAGAGGCAAAAAAAACACCTTATAATAATATTAATATTACAATTGTACAAAAGCACAAGATAACATGAAAAAATGTATAAAAACAATTGTGTGTGTATGTGTGTCCATTAGTAACTCATGAGCAATAATAATAATAATAATAATGAGAATAATAATCAGTATTAAAATGTATAGTTTTCAATGAACCTACATAGACAATACATTACAAAACAACACAACACAATTATCTTTTAAACATTTTTTGCTAAATGGGAGAAACTGTTCCAGAACTTAGTCGCCTACTTCTTGATGTTTTTCAACATTTTTTTTTAACATTTATTGATCAAACAAATAATCGATGAATGGTTTAAATAGTCGACATATTAAACAATAATGACAATAATCGTTATAGTTGCAGCCCTAATGATGATGATGATGATGATGAAGATGATGATGAAGAGTCCAGGTGCATTAATATTCAGGCTGACCTGCAGCTTCCTGTCCGAGCCTGGGAGGAGGCTCAGAGCTCAGAGCTGCACGGTACTGCCCTTTAGTAGTATTATTATGATGATGTCACTTTAATGAGACAAAGTACATGAAGACTGAGTATGTGTGTGTGTGTGTGTGTGTGTGTGTGTGTGTGCAGCAGCTGCTCCCTCTAGTTGACAATATGCTGCCAAGCTGTCCACACACACACACACACACACACACACACACACACACTACGTCTCCCATGATCCCCAGAGTCTGTGTGTGTGTGTGTGTGTGTATTAGGGTTGTACCCGAACCTGAATACGTATTCAGAAGTTGACAAATAACGCTTTGATCTCGAATAGTTTTGCTGTTCACAGTACAGGAAGTGCTCACCGATACTTCCAGGTTCACCGTTCAACAACTTAGCATTTTTCTCATAGACAATAATGGGAAAAGAAGCTAGCGGCTATTCATGGGTTGCAGTGACGTCACGTCGAAGGGACCGCCGCCATGTTTGTGTCCGATTTGACAGGTCTCCTCATATGACAGCATGCAAACCGCAGGATGGAAATGACAGTTTCTTGACAAAATGACAGGGTTTCATACATCCTGTCTGGGTTTATATCTCTATAACAACAGACTAACTCTGTATTATCCCACGTATTACACAGTTTATGAATTAATTAATTAATTTTAGACGTAATGTTGATCAAAGTCCTTAGTCCGGTCACTTCTCCGCTGTTTGCTCCTCACCCTCCTCCTGTCGACTCGTGTGTAGTTGTTTTCAACGAGCTTTTGATAATCAATCAGTAGATTGATGAATTATCATGTAAATGTTACGATGTGCGCATTATGTCGTCCTGTCTGTCATAAGAGATGACGGTTACGGGACACGTTTGTGTCACGGACTCACGGTGGCACAGCTGTGACACTGCGCTGGCCCGTCCGCTCTGTCCGCTCTGATCGCAGGTTTGGTTCCAGCAGCGGTGAGGGAGGCAGAGAGCCTCCACTCTCCCTCTAACAAGCTACAAGTCATTTTTCTAACATCACAATTAGTCTGAAGCTGGTAAAAATGAAACACAAGGTAAAAATCCTTGATAGTTCTTTTTTTTTTTTTTTTTTTAATTTTACCACTTTTTTTTCCAGAAATTTCTCTAAAATCTTTCAAAAATGTACACCTAATTTCACGTACATTTATTGTTTGTGTATTTCTGGTGTTTGCTTCAAAGTTTTGTCCAATGGGGGTCCGTGGTCTAATTTGTGTCAATTTTAGGGCCCTTGATATAAAACAGTTTGAGAACCACCGGTCTATGTGATATAAGAATGAACAGTTTACCACCTAAAAAGCAGTTTACCCACTAACTACAAGACATTAGACTACACCACTGACCGAGAGCTAACGCGTTAAAGTTAGCCGGCTAGCTCGGCGTAGCACTAGCACGGCTGAAGTCAGTGCGCCCACTTCCGGTTTCTTCCTGAATACGAATCCGAATTCTTTTTTAAAAGCCCAAATCTGAATCCAAATAGTGCACTGGCTGTTCACCCCTAGTGTGTTACTATGTGTGTGTGTTGTGTGTGTGTCTTCTTGGACAGTTACTGGTTTGATTATAAACTGGTGGTTGTGAAGCCTGATCAGATGTGAGTATTGATCAGTGAGTGAGGTGTCGGTCCAGAAGCCTCAGGCTGAACATCAACACACAGCAGAGAGTGTGTGTGTGTGTGTGTGTGTGTGTGTGTGTGTGTGTGTGTCTGAGTGTGTATTCTGGCTCTTAAACTGGTTCATATGGGTGTGTGTGAGTTTCCACGCCTGTGATTGGCTGTACAGTATGTTCACTCCGTGTGTGTGTGTGTGTGTGTGTGTGTGTGTTTCATGAGGACGTGCGCTCGGATGTTTTTCTTGAGTTTCTGAATCTTTCTCCGATTTCCACCTCATTTTTAAGTCATGATGTCAAACACACACACACACACACACACACACACACACACACACACACACACACACACACACACACACACACACACACACACACACACACACACACACACACACACACACACACACACACACACACACACTCTCTCTCCGGCTGCAGTGTTGCGTCACACTGATGATTTTTCGATCGTGGAGACAAATATGCTGATCGTCATGACAACGCTGCCAAAATACAGCTGAGGAGTAACTGGAGTTCACCGTGTGTGTGTGTAGTTATGGGGACATCTGTTTTCTCAGACTCTGTGGGGACCCTGAGGTCACTGGGGGGTCAAAGGTCACGTGATGAGGTCATGTGATGTCATCAAATCATGTTTATGAACTTCCTGTTTGTATTTTAGTGGTTTATTAAACTGGTTTTTATTGATCAATACGGAACTGATCACTTTGATGTATTGATAAACTATACGTCGTCACTCAACCAGCTCTTCTTCCTTCAGCCTCTCTGGACAGTGTTAGTGGTTGTTCATGGTTCATGTGAATGAAACAACAGACTCGTCCAACATCTACACTGCAAAAACTCTAAATCAAATTTGTCTTATTTCTAGTCAAAATGTCATTTCTAGCTTGTTTTTAGACACTTTTTACTTCTTTCAAGCAGATTTTCACTTGAAATAAGTTAGAAAAATCTGATAGTGGAGCAAGTTTCTCTTTCTTATTACAAACACAAAAAACTTGCTTTCACTGGCAGATTTTTCTACTTATTTCACGTGAAAATTAGTTTGAAACAAGCGAAAATGATCTAAAAACAAGTTAATTTTTAGGTGATGAGTCTTATTTTTAGTGGAAAGAGATTAGTTTTTGACTAGTCTTAACTGTCAAAAACAAAGGCTTACAGTTACGGAGCGTGTTTGTGTGGCGGTGCAGCAGAGAGGAGAGCTGGGACACCGGGGGGCTGCGGCCAGGTAACGGATATTACCAGGTTGGTTTTCAGCCGTGAGAGGCCAGGTGAAGGCAGAGAGCCTCCGCTGTCACTGTAACAAGTCACAAGTCATGTAGTTAAAGCAGAAGTAAGCGATCCGTTCGTTTTCGCTAATGCTGCGTTCCAGGCAGGCTTTTGAAACCGTAAATTACAGCTTCAAGTCACAAGTTACGACTTTGTAGCGTTCCAGGCAACCCACTCGTGTTTCTCCGACCTGTTTTACCTGTGAAAGTCACTATAACGGCCACTCGTAACTTCTGACCCGTGAACTCGTACCAGATCAAACTGGTACGACTTCACAGGTCGGAAAAACACGAGTTACGGGCTGCCTTGAACGCACCATAACAGTCCTCGTCCCTACGTCACCACATTCAGGCGCATCCCTTGGCTGCACACACAGCCCTTCATGCCGTTCTCTCTCCTCATTGGATAAAAATTGTAGGATACGAGAAATGTTTTCTCCTCCTTAAACCCAGACCCAACCCACAGTCCTCTGAAGGGACGTTCATGACTGTGTGTGTGTGTGTGTGTGTGTGTGTGTGTGTTGTGAAGGAAAACGAGTGAACACAACAGATACAACATCCCTCTCTCTCTCTCTCTCTCTCTCTCTCTCAGGCAGTATGACATAATTATGGGATGTTCTGTTCATCTCTGCGCTCCAGGAACTCAGCATGTGTTCCTCTTTTCTTTCTACACACAACATCTCTGCAAAACATTTGTAGGCTACACGCACACGTTTGTTTTCATAGGCTACATCTGTGGGGACTCATCACTAACATAATATGTTATCTGCCCCCCCCCACCCCCCCACCAAGTCTTAACCCGTAAACTTGTAGATCCAGTATCTTGGTCCCCACAGATTCATTAAAACAACACGCACAGCTGGAGCGAACAGGAAGCAACAGGAAACAAACAGGAAGAAGCTTAAACCCTTTCAAGTTAAAACGCCTCTGCTGCGTTGCTGTCGGCGCCGATTCAAACACACACACTGTGTTTATGTTTCCTCGCTGTTCACTGTGTCTGAGCCACAGGAGCTAACGGCTACATGAGGGGCTAACGGCTACATGAGGAGCTAACAGCTTTATGAGGATGTGGAGCTAACAGCTACATGAGGAGCTAGCAGCTACATGTGGAGCTAACAGCTTTATGAGGATGTGGAGCTAACGGCTACATGAGGAGCTAGCAGCTACATGTGGAGATAACGGCTACACGAGGAGCTAACAGCTACATGTGGACCTAACAGCTTTATGAGGATGTGGAGTTAACGGCTACATGAGGAGCTAATGGCTACATGTGGAGCTAACAGCTACATGAGGAGCTAACAGCTTTATGAGGATGTGGAGCTAATGGCTACATGAGGAGCTAGCAGCTACATGTGGAGCTAACAGCTACATGTGGAGCTAACATTGTTTAACACACATTGTTTAAAGGGACAACGAGGAGTTTTGGAAAGTGAAGTGTTTTCTACTACATTTACCATGAGCCACTGCGCGCACGGTGAAATTCTTGGACCGGCGCAAGATGGACGTCTTGTCAAGAATGTTTTCATTCATCAAGAATGAAAGTCAGAGGTTGGAAGACGATCACATACCGTCGTAGTTCCGACCATAAACGGCGATTCAGCAGCGTCCGCAAAAACGAAAGTAAGGAAACGCTGGTCGGCTCACCCAGCATTTCCACCACTAATTAAACCAGCACTAAGTAACTTTTCAACCTTCATAAAATATTTTCATAACTTTTGTGATGATACATCGACTTACAACAAGTTGAATGACACCTCTGTCGTGGCCTGAGGGGGTCTGTATCATTATGGTCTGTATCTCTTTCTCTGGCACTAAGCAGCTTTGAGGAGCATGGTAGGAACCCTACTCTCACTTAAGTTTCACTTTCACTTTTGCGAGTCACAACAAGGAGGGAACAGGCAAAAGGGCACTTTAGCAATGGATTATGTTTGTGTTTTCACTTTGAAATGGTCCACTGGAAACAGAAACTTAGTTTTGATGTCTTCTGTTAATTTTAATGCAGGATATTTACAGGGCTTCACGCTAGTGTTCATGGGAAATGGAGTCTTCCTTCTGGTAAAACACTACCGCTTTGGTCCACAGGCGCCGCCAAACTCAACCAAAACTGAAAGTTCTTTAGTACTGCTTTAAAATAACTAAAGAGACAAAACGATATATTTATTGAAAATGGCCCATTAACAAGTGGTAACGTAGATTAATCCACATTAATGTGATACTTTTTTTTATAACCAAATACAAACTCCTCGTTGTCCCTTTAAATACATTAACATGTAATTGCCCCTGTTATTTATTTCATAATGATAACCTTTGAATTTTGACCACATGCAGTGCTGAAAATGTCCCTCATTCAGAAAACGTAGCTACTGGGGCTTTTAGACGAGGGAACAGGAAGTGATGACGGAGTTCCAGACTTCCAGCTTCTATTCCTCCAGTTAGCGCTAGCGACGATGACGGAGGAAATAAGCCACGCCCCCCTGCCTGCGCTCTGTGATTGACAGGAAGAGGAGGAGCAGGAAGAGGAGGAGTCGATCTCAGATGGAGTCATCACACATCACAATCTCTCCGACAACTCATATTTATTTATCGCTCATGGATTTTGTGTCACATTATTTTTAATGCAGAACGTTTCCCCTCCAGTCACAGAGGAGGAGGAGGAGGAAGCTTCTCTTTTCATTGCAATTGATTCAGATTGATTAGTTTTAGATATTTAATGTGACCCCTCCCTCCCTCCCTTCATCCTCCCTCCTCTTCCCTCGTTTGCTCTTGTCTCTGTCACTTTATTTGCGGAGACAAAAACGAGCGGCGCGTCCTCCCAGAATGCCGAGCGGCGGCGGCGCTCAATATTTCAGAGCGAACAAATGAATAGCAGCACGCGGCTCTTTTAGCAGAATAAACTGCTTTTGCGTGTCAAGACAAAGTCTGGGGAATAAGGGACCGACGACCTAATGTGTTGTGACAATAGACTGTGTGTGTGTGTTTCTGTGTGTGTGTGTGTGTGTGTGTGTGTATATATGTGTGTGTGTGTGTGTGTGTGTGTGTGTGTGTGTGTGTGTGTGTGTGTGTGTGTGTGGCGAGAGAGAGAGAGAGTGAGACAGAGGCAGATCTGTTCCAGGGACTGTTTTAGTGCCTCATCAAATATTTAGTTTGATTGTACATGGTCCTGTAATTGCCATCTTGGCTTGTGAATTATTGATGGTGTGTAGCAGACACACACACACACACACACACATATATACACACACACTGATGTGCAGTAATAAGGCCAGACAAAGCAAACACACACACACACACACACACACACAGGCCAGTGAATCAGGGTGTAATGGGCACGTTGCTGCTCTTGTTTCATACGCTAATTAGCAGCAGCAGCTTCATGTGAAGCTCAGTAATTATTTGAAGAGGACGTTTCAACGACGCAGCCGAGTCAATATTAGACTTTACTACTACGACTGCTACGACCTGCTAATGAGGCAGCGCTTAGAGCCGCCGCGCCTCCTCCTCCTCTCCTCTCCTCCATCCTCTCCTCTCCTCTCCTCTCCTCTCCTCTCCTCTCCTCTCCTCTCCTCTCCTCTCCTCTCCTCTCCTCTCCTTTCCTCCATCTTCCTCTCCTCTCCTCTCCTCTCCTCTCCTTTCCTCCTCTCCTCCATCTTTCTCTCCTCTCCTCTCCTCTCCTCTCCTCTCCTCTCCTCTCCTCTCCTCTCCTCTCCTCTCCTCTCCTCTCCTCTCCTCCTCCATCCTCCTCCTCCTTTCCTCCTCTCCTCTCCTCCATCCTCCACTCCTTTCCTTTCCTCTCCTCTCCACCATCCTCCTCTCCTCCATCCTCCTCTCCTCTCCTCCATCCTCTTCTCCCCTCCTCCTCTCCTCCATCCTCCTCCTCCTTTCCCTCCTCTCCTCTCCTCTCCTCTCCTCTCCTCTCCTCTCCTCTCCTCTCCTCTCCTCCATCTTCCTCTCCTCTCCTCCTCCATCCTCCTCTCCTCAATCCTCCTCTCCTCTCCTCCATCTTCCTCTCCTCCTCCACCCTCCTCTTCCTCCTCTCCTCTCCTCCATCTTCCTCTCCTCCTCCATCCTCCTCTTCCTCCTCTCCTCCATCCTCCCCTCCTCTCCTCCTCCTCCTCCCTCCTCCATCCTCCTCTCCTCTCTCCTCTCCTCCTCTCCTCCATCTTCCTCTCCTCTCCTCCTCCCCTCCTCTCCTCCTCCTCCATCCTCCTCTCCTCCTCCTCCTCCTCCTCTCCTCTCCTCTCCTCCCCTCCATCCTCTCTCCTCCTCTCCTCTCCTCTCCTCTCCTCTCCTCTCCTCTCCTCTCCTCTCCTCTCCTCCTCCATCCCCTCCTCTCCTCTCCTCTCCTCTCCTCTCCTCTCCTCTCCTCTCCTCTCCTCTCCTCTCCTCTCCTCTCCTCCTCTGATCTTCCTGCATGCGAGCTGCTGCTGTTTCTTCATCCTCCACGCTTTGTTCGTTCGTTAGCCCCCAAACAAATGAGATGTGACGGCACGGCGGCGGTTAGCGGTTAGCGGGTTAACCAGGACGGATTGTTGTGGAGCTCAGCGGCTCAGCGGCGGCGGCTTCGGCTCGCCACGCTTCGCTTTGTTGCTTTATTTTATTTCAGTTTTGTCACCCGTGCGACGAGCGGCCGGGCCGTTGGCGAGCCAGCCTGGACTCGCCGGGTGGCAGCAGCGGTGGTGGCGGTAACGGCGAGGTGGTAAACTCGTAGCGGCGGGTGGCGAGGTGGCGAAGCGGCGGCGTCGTACAGAGGGAATCAAACTGTGATGGCGAGAAGCAGCAACACGGCAGCTTTAAAAATACTCCTGCTGAAATATTGATTTCTCTCTCTCTGCTGCTGCTGCTGCTTCTGTCTGCCAAACGTAATAAGTGAGAGACTCCAGGGAGTGTGTGTGTGTGTGTCCATATGAAGTGTGTGTGTGTGTGTGTGTGTGTCCATACGAAGTGTGTGTGTGTGTGTGTGTGTGTGTGTGTGTGTGTGTGTGTTCATCAGGGCCTTGTAATCCGAGTCCAGTGTAATTGCTTCCCCATAGTGCCATGCTATGCTATGGGTGTGGTCGCGGTGACATCATTCATCGCCCTGCCTCTATATAATGAAGAAGCTGTTTCCATCAGGTGATTCTCGACCAATCAGAAGAGTCCAATAGTCCAGTCCAGTCCAATCCAGTTAGGGGCAGAGAGAAGAGAGAGAGTCAAGACTTAAAAAGAAAACTGTGGAAACACAACTTTAAATAGTAGAAACGTTTATGTTACTGTAATATCACAGGCCAGAGTCTCACTAAGCAACAACACACACGGCCATATATGTTTGAGCCCAATAAAAAAACGGCAGATGGAAAGCAAGATGGATGGATGGATGGATAGAACGATAGAACGATAGATAGATAGATAGAACGATAGATAGAACGATAGATAGATAGATAGATAGATAGATAGATAGATAGATAGATAGATAGATAGATAGATAGATAGATAGAACGATAGATAGGTAGAATGATAGATAGATAGATAGATAGATAGATTGATAGATATAACGATAGATAGATAGATAGATAGAACGATAGATAGAACGATAGATAGATAGATAGATAGATAGATAGATAGATAGATAGATAGAACGATAGATAGATAGATAGATAGAATGGTAGATAGATAGATAGATAGATAGATAGATAGAACGATAGATAGATAGATAGATAGAATGGTAGATAGATAGATAGATAGATAGATAGATTGATAGATATAACGATAGATAGATAGATAGATAGAACGATAGATAGAACGATAGATAGATAGATAGATAGATAGATAGATAGATAGATAGATAGAACGATAGATAGATAGAATGGTAGATAGATAGATAGATAGATAGATAGATAGATAGATAGATAGATAGATAGATAGATAGATAGATAGATAGAACGACAGATAGATAGATAGATAGATAGATAGATAGATAGATAGATAGATAGATAGATAGATAGATAGATAGAACGACAGATAGATAGATAGATAGATAGATAGATAGATAGATAGATAGATAGATAGATAGATAGATAGATAGATAGATAGATAGATAGATAGATAGATAGATAGATAGACTGGTAACAAGTATGAGGGCCGTTGTTGTGGTGAGCTAGCTCGATGCTAACTTTGGCTAGCGGTAGCGGTTAGCATCCACCGCTAACACCGTCTTCCCAGCTCAACACAACGATATAACAGAGCACTTCCTGCTGTGAGATATTTCAAATTAAGAGCCTTCCAGTTGCATTATGGGAAAGATGTGGGTTTGTGTGTGTGTGTGTGTGTGTGTGTAGCTATTGTGTGTTTTTACTTTTATTTATGTGTTTGAGTTTTGAGTGTGTGTCACTGTGTGTATCTTAGTGTGTGTAACAGTGCTGTGTGTGTGTGGGTGTCTACATATCATGTTGCATTCCTGTGTGTGTGTGTGTGTGTGTGTGTGCGTATTATTGTCTCTCAGTGTGTGTGTGTGTGTGTGTGTGTGTGTGTGTAGCCTATATACTGTATATATTAGTGTAGATGTGTCTCACTGTATTCCCCTGTGTGTGTGTGTGTGTGTGTGTGTGTCTCTCTCTCTCTCTCCTCTGTGTAGGTGTGTACTATTGTGTGTGTATCTGGTCTGAGGAGCCCATTGTGTGTGTGTGTGTGTGTGTGAGTGTGAGTCTCGTCTCCAGCTGCGTTTTAATGTGATCCACATCGATCCGTATCAGCCTCTCTGAAGGACTGGGTATCATCTGAATGGAGCTTCATATTATTCTGTTCACTGCCATAAAGGGCATTAGAGCCTCAGAGCAGCAGATCGGCTTTCACTCAATACACACACACACACACACACACACACACACACACACACACACACACACACTGCACTGTGCTGCTCCTATACACTGTCTCTGTCTCCAGATGCAGCTCTCAGTCTCGGTTACCGTGGAGATGCACACGCAGGACACGACCTGATGCCATGTGTGATTTTTATAAATTAATATCAATAGATACACAATAAATATCCTCACTCAGTCTGGTTTAAAGGGATAGTTCATCAACATTTAGTCAAATCAGCCCATTACCATAATAATCCCTATAGTCTATATAGCAGTAGCAGGTTCGTTACCTTTAATTGTCGGTGCAAGCTGTTTTTAGAACGGCGGAGCAGAGCCGTGAGCTGCTCAGAGCTACGCTACGGAGGCTCATTATGGGATTTCTTGGTTTCCCTCATCAAACTCATCAAATACACAATCCAACAACTCCACAACGCTCTGGTGGACAAGTTGTGAGCTGCACATTCACCACGCTATGAGATAATAACACAACGTTACCACACAGAGTTGTTGTAGAGGGAAATAAAGAGACTGCTGATGAAAAACTGTCCCTGAAGGCAACGTGCATCAGCTGGTTTTGCATGAATTTCCCTCTAAAACAACTCTGTCTGGTAATGTTCTGTTATTATCTCATAGCGTGGTGAATGTGCAGGTCACAACTTGTCCACCAGAGCGTTGTTGTGGAGTTGTTGGATTGTGTATTTTATATTGTATATTGTACAGACAGAGTTGTTTTAGAGGGAAATTCATGCAAAACCACTGATGCGCCCGTGTTGCCTTCAGGGACAGTTTTTTTTATCAAGCAGTCTCTGTATTTTGGTTAAAATCTGTAAAATGTCATTCATCATCAATCTCTCTCAGTTAGAAGATTCCTAAAGATTCTTAAAGTGACGGCGGCTGACGGATGGACGGTGCGTTCAGGGGAGTTGGGGGCAGCAGAGGCGCTCCTTGTCTCATTGAGGTGGAAATCGATTCGACCTCACACAGCCCCCACTTACCCCCCCTCCCCCTCCTTCTCCTCCCCCCTGCAGGAGTGGTGGGGTGAGGTGTGTGTGTGTGTGTGAGGGGGGTGTGAGGTTATCCCCTGGTTAATGTGACATGTCTGTCTGCGACCTTGGTGCTTGTTAACTGCCGGGGCTTTTATTGTGATAATGTGGCAATTAAACAGGAAGGGGAGGGGCTGATGGGGTTGAGAGATGGATGAGAGAGGGAGAGGGAGAGGGGGGGAGGGGCATTAAGGTGGTGATCCATCCTGACCCCCCCTCCCCCCCTCCTCCACTGTCCTCGTTGATATCTGACATCATCATGGAGAGATCATGTGACACAGGCTGATCGCACTAACCGTTCACACTGCAAAAACTCAAAATCTTTCCAAGAATATTTGTCTTATTTCTTGTCAAAATGTCTCAATTTTAATCAAAACTCAATCTCTTTCCACTTAAAATAGCCTACCGTAGATGACCAAATAGTCGCCCGCGTGCAAATACGCGCCTGCGCTCTAATAGCCGCCGGGGTCCGAGCTCATTTGGCATAATAAACGCTGGTTCAATTAATCTATAATCAATATGATAATAATAAACATATCTGGTGCACTATTTGGGATAAATAAAGTTGTTTGAATTGAATTGGGTTTCTGTTTGTCTGGTTTATGTTTTATTTTGTGTGTTTAACTCTTTATATTTACAGTATATGTTTGTTTCACTTCTGACTGAGAGATGCTTTTATTTTGGCGAGCCCGGTCCTGGTGTAAACTGAGAGTCCTGTGAAGTCAGACTGGTTCTGGTCCTGGTCTCTAGTCCTGGTCCTGGTCCTGGTCTCTAGTCCTGGTCCTGGTCCTGGTCCTGGTCCTGGTCCTGGTCTCTAGTCCTGGTCCTGGTCCTGGTCCTGGTCCTGGTCCTAGTCCTGGTCCTGGTCTCTAGTCCTGGTCCTGGTCCTGGTTCTGGTCCTGGTTCTGGTCCTGGTCCTGGTTTTGGTTCTGATCCGTCTTTGTCTCTGTTTCCAGATTCTTCCTGAAGTTTTTCCTCAAATGCAACCAGAACTGTCTGAAGAACGCAGGAAACCCCCGAGACATGAGGAGGTTCCAGGTGAGACACACACACACACACACACACACACACACACACACACACACACACACACACACACACAGACATGATCAGAAGGTACTGGGGTTCAATTCAAGTCATTTAAACACTGAGGTCGGCGGATGTTTTTGTTTATATTTCGGTCATTTTACGCCGTAGAAACGTGGTTCAACTGCTCCCGTGACCGAGGGACGGCTCTCCTCTTTCAAATACACCCGCCCTCGATGACCTACGTTATTCACAGCCACAGTTTGAGAGCCAATAACAGAGCATGGTGCACGCATCGCCCCCTCTCACTGTGCGTAATTGCTTGAATCACTTGTCCGTCAACATGAGCATACATGATTGGTTGAATCGCCTGTCAGTTTTTGAAATTTGAAATTTTTCAGAAAATTTGGCCTAAATTATTTCTTTATACAGTGTTCTAGGACAAATTGGCCTCAGTGTGCTTAGAGCGGAAGATTAGACATAAAACACTTGAGTATTGTTACATCTGTCTATCAAACACGTCTGTATTCAGTTTTAAGCAGTGTATGTGATTTGGTGTTTGCGCTTAGAGTGCAGGGCCACAAACAAAAATCTTGTTTGGGGCCACCAAAATGCTAGGATCGGCCCTGTGTATGATGTTTCTGTTGCGTTGTCTCTTCCTGACGTCCTGTGTTTCCTATGTGTGTGTGTGTGTGTGTGTGTGTGTGTGTGTGTGTGTGTGTGTGTGTGTGTGTCTGTGTGTGTGTGTGTGTGTGTGTGTGTGTGTGTGTGTGTGTGTGTCTGTGTGTGTGTGTGTGTGTGTGTGTGTGTGTGTGTGTGTCTGTGTGTGTGTGTGTGTGTGTGTGTGTGCAGGTGGTGGTCTCCACTACGGTCAACGTGGACGGTCACGTCCTCGCCGTCTCAGACAACATGTTCGTGCACAACAACTCCAAACATGGCCGCCGCGCCCGGCGCCTGGACCCGTCTGAAGGTAACAGCGTTACTGTGTTTTTACCTGATGTCCCTGAACGCATCGTCTGTTTTTACCCGATGTCCCTGAACGCATCGTCTGTCTCTGTTTAACCCTCCTGTTGTCCACCTGGGGCAAGGAAGGAAGGAAGGAAGGAAGGAAGGAAGGAAGGAAGGAAGGAAGGAAGGAAGGAAGGAAGGATAAAGGAAAAGTAGGAAGGAAGGAAGGAAGGAAGGAAGGAGGGAAGGAAGGAAGGAAGGAAGGAAGGAAGGAAGGAAGGAAGGAAGGAAGGAAGGACAAAGGAAAGGTTGCAAGGAAGGAAGGAAGGAGGGAAGGAAGGAAGGACAAAGGAAAAGTAGGAAGGAAGGAAGGAAGGAAGGAGGGAAGGAAGGAAGGAAGGAAGGATAAAGGAAAAGTAGGAAGGAAGGAATGAAGGAAGGAGGGAAGGAAGGAAGGAAGGAAGGAAGGAAGGAAGGAAGGAAGGAAGGAAGGAAGGACAAAGGAAAAGTTGGAAGGAAGGAAGGAGGGAAGGACAAAGGAAAAGTTGGAAGGAAGGAAGGAAGGACAAAGGAAAAGTTCGAAGGAAGGAGAGAAGGAATAAAGGAAGGAAGGAAGGAAGGAAGGAAGGAAGGACAAAGGAAAAGTTCGAAGGAAAGAGAGAAGGAAGAAAGGAAGGAAGGAAGAAAGGACAAAGGGAAAGATGGGAGGAAAGAAGGAAGGGAAAAAGGAAAGATAGATGGAGGGCGGGAACAGATTGTCAAAATGGAAGGAAGGGAGGGAGGGAGGGAGTGAAAAACGACTGTGGAAAGAAGGAAGGGAAAAGGGAAGGACGGAAAGATGGAGGGAGGGAACAGATTTGTTCTAGGGATGAAGAAGGACAGAAGAAGGGAGGAGAGAAGGAAGGGAAAAGGAAGGAAAGAAAGATGGAGGGTCAGTTAGATCAAAAGAGGAAGGAAGAAGAAGTAAGGACAAAGGGAAGGAAGGAAGGAAGGAAGGAAGGAAGGAAGGAAGGAAGGAAGGAAGGAAGGAAGGAAGGAAGGAAGGAAGGGAAAAAGGATTGTGTAAAGAAGAAAGTTACCCAGAATGCACCTGGGGCCGTGATCAGGTTCAGGTGTAGAGCCGGTGGAGCAAGTCGCCGCGCCAACGGGAGCGTTTGATTCTCGCGTTAATAAAACCACAGAGAGAAAGAGAGAAAGAGAGGAAGTCACACAGCTGCAGTGAAGGAAGCTCTGACTCCACCCGCCCCTCCCCACCCCTCCCCTTCCCCCCGTGGAGGTAGCGGCGAACAAACGCTCCGTTCTTCCATCGTCCACAGCGACCCAATAAAACAGCAGCAGCAGCGGAGTGTGAACTTCACACAGGGAAACTGGGACCAGCTGCAGCCGTAAAGAAATCCAACACCACCGAGTCCCCTTAACTCCACCCGCCTCGCTGCGCTTAACTCCACCCGCCTCGCCTCGCTCCGCTTAACTCCTCCTGTTGTCCTCCTGGGTCAAGGAAGGAAGGAAGGAAGGAAAGAAAGAAAGAAAGATGGAGGAAGGGAACAGATTGGGTTCAGGGAAGGAAGAAGAACGAAAGGAAAGAAGGGAGGAAGGGAGTGAAAAGGATGGTGGGAAGAAGGAAGGATGGAGGGAAGGAAAGGAAAGGAAGGAAAGAAGGGTGGGCAAAAGGAACAGACTGGGTCAAGGATGGAAGAAGAAGGAAGGAGGGAGGAAAGAAAAAAAGAAAGAAAGAAAGAAAGAAAGAAAGAAAGAAAGAAAGAAAGAAAGAAAGAAAGAAAGGGAATAGATTGGGTGAAAGGAAGTAAGGAAGAAGGAAGGATCAAGGAAGGAAGAAAGAAGGAAGGATGGAGGGAAGGGAGGGAGGAAAGAAAGAAAGAAAGAAAGAAAGAAAGAAAGAAAGAAAGAAAGAAAGAAAGAAAGGGAACAGATTGTCAAGGAAGGAAGGAAGAAGGAAGGATCAAGGAAGGAAGAAAGAAGAAAGGATGGAGGGAAGGGAGGGAGGAAAGAAAGAAAGAAATGGAAGGAAGGGAGGGAGGAAATAAAGAAAGAAAGGGAACAGATTGGGTCAAGGAAGGAAGGGAAAGGATGGTGGGAAGAAGGGAGAAAGGAGGGAAAGAAGGATGGAAGAAGGGAGGAGCAAAGAAAGGAAAGGAGTGGAGAAAGGAGGGATGGAGAGACAGAAGAAAGGAAGGAAGGAAGGAAAGAAGGACACCCAAAGGGTTAACTCCACCCGCCTGCACTGTGGAGCGTCCAGCAGCGATGACATCAGTCTCTCTCACTTGATCCTGACGCCTGTTGGTGCCAGACGGGTGGAGCTTCAGAGGTGAACTTCACTAATGGAGCTGCTGTGTTCAAGCCCCGCCCGCCTGGCACCGGCAGGAGAGCAAAACAAACTCTCACCGTACTAATTATTGTTATGAACTCATCATCGCTGACCCACTTTAAAACTTGAGTTAATTCACAACTTGGTGTCCCGTTTGTTTCGTCCACCTTGGAACACCAGGCGGGTGGAGTTTATGAAGCGAATCCCGACTCCACCCACCTGGCACGTCCTGAAAGTTGAAACAAACCCCATTGATTATTCATGTTTCTCCCTCTGAGTCTCTTCCAGCAGAGATGATGTGACCGTGTCGCTCGTTTTACGCTCCTTTGGGTGCCAGACGGGTGGTGTTTATAACATGTCAGCACATCAGAAAGTAGCAGGGAAAGTTACAGTACGTACGTTAAAGGGATAGTTCACCCAAAATTGAAATTTCACTCGTTATCTCCTCCCCCCTCATGTGGACTAAGGGCTGGGAGAAGTTTCAGAGTCCTCCGTGGCTTCTCTGAGTTACAGGGGGTCTCGGCGTAGCAGTGCATGTCCATATGACGATTGCAAATGGATACCAACTGTCTTCGTAATAAAGAGTCCCCCCCTAAAGCTCCACCCACCTGGGACACTCAGGAGAACCAAACAAACCCTACATCTGTCTCTGTGACTCTCTCCTTCCTCCCAAACCGCCTCACTCTGCACTTTCTGTTGACTTGATTTAAAGTTTGAGGCGTTTCCACCAGGAGAGGCTGGTGCAACTAAAGTTTGCTTGTTTTAACCTACTTGGAGCGCCAGACGGGTGGGAACGCTCATATCAGGTCATCCAGTGAAGTGAAATCCTAGAGACCGATCTGCAGCAAACTTAAGTCGACTTTTACTTTCAGGCTTTTGTTTGAACTTCCAGACGACGCTCATCATCATCATCATCATCATCATCATTTTTGCCCTCTTAAGACAGTCTCCACCCCTCTGGGATGTACCAGAGAGTAAAAACAAACCCTGAAACAGTTTGCCACCGGCGGCGGTGAAGACGTGATGAACAATCTGCCGTCGTGTCTGTGTCTCTCCTGATGATTTCCTTTCGCAGCTCTTCCTTCCTTCCTCGCAGCGTGTTTTCATTTCATTTCAAGTTTTGGATTCTTCTTTCTCCAGGAGCGCGTTTGGTTTAACCTACTTTGCAGCGCCAGACGGGTGGTGTTTGTTTGTCACACCTGGGGGGGGGGTTAGGACAGGATCAAAGCAGCAGCAGCAGCAGCAGCAGAGCAGAGCGGGGCTGGCTGACCAGGGGGATGAAACAAACGCTATACCTGACACAAATCTGTCATTCACAACCTTCCTGTTGCTCCACATCTGAGAGGAAGGAAGGAGACTCGGAGGAAACGAGGAAAAACTTCATCCAATCAGCAGCTCTTCAGCATTCCTGCACGTCGGAGTCGGAGCTACGGCGTCCTGCAGGGGCCAACAGGAAGAAGAAGAAGAAGAAGAAGAAGAAGAAGAAGAAGAAGAAGAAGAAGAAGAAGAAGAAGAAGAAGAAGAAGAAGAGGCTGGTTGTTTTCGCCGCCGCCGTTCGCCGTTCTCCGAGGAATGCCAACATCGACACTCATTTCATTCAGCCGCTCCAGACTGGGACGTTTCCAGACGAGATAAACAGCTTCGACATCTGCTGCCGCCTTTTGTCCCCGACGCTCCGACGCTCGGCCCCCGGCGCCCCGATCAAACTTCTCTCTCCTCCTCGTCTTTGTTGCTCTATTCATACGGCTGAGACACACACACACACACACACACACAGACACACACACACACACACACACACACACACACACAGAGACACACACACACACACACACACACTTCAGACCCACCGGACTGTTTGTTTGCCGCCGTGACAAAAGGAGGAAATTAATAAGAATCTGACAATCATCGGAGCAGCTGCAGAGAGAGAGAGAGAGATGCTCAACAACCACTGGAACCTTCTACTTCACTACTTCACTCATTCACTCATTCACTCATTCACTATTCAGTTTCAGTTTCAGTTTCACTGTGTCCTGATGTGATTGGTCCACTTCTACCACCAGATTCTGGTCTCCTGGATGGAAGGAAGGAAGGAAGGAAGAAAGGACAAAGGGAAAGTTGGAAGGAAGGAAGGAAGGAAAGATAAAGGAAAAGTTGGAAGGAAGGAGGGAAGGACAAAGGAAAGGTTGCAAGGAAGGAAGGAGGGAAGGAAGGAAGGAAGGACAAAGGAAAAGTAGGAAGGAAGGATGGAAGGAAGGACAAAGGAAAAGTAGGAAGGAAGGATGGAAGGAAGGACAAAGGAAAAGTTGGAAGGAAGGAAGGAAAGATAAAGGAAAAGTTGGAAGGAAGGAGGGAAGGACAAAGGAAAGGTTGCAAGGAAGGAAGGAGGGAAGGACAAAGGAAAAGTAGGAAGGAAGGAAGGAAGGAAGGAAGGAAGGAAGGAAGGACAAAGGAAAAGTTCGAAGGAAGGAAGGAAGGACAAAGGAAAAGTTGGAAGGAAGGAGAGAAGGAAGAAAGGAAGGAAGAAAGAAAGGGCAAAGGGAAAGATGGGAGGAAAGAAGGAAGGGAAAAAGGAAGGAAAGATAGATGGAGGGAGGGAGGGAACAGATTGGGTCAAAAAGGAAGGAAGGGAGCGAGGGAGTAATGTGTGCTGATTGAACCTGTAAATGAAGCTGCCCTGGATCGACTCTTTCCTTCTGTTCTGACTCTGTTCAACAGGAACAACAGAACCAGAGGAGAGGAGTTTACTCTCCGTTCTAAATGAAATAAAAGCCTGTGTCCCATGCACTGCAAAAAATCAAATATCTTACCAAGAATATTTGTCTTATTTCTAGTCAAAATGCCATTTCTAGTCAAAACAAATCTCATTCTACTTAAAATAAGACTCATCACCTAAAATCAACTTGTTTTTAGATCATTTTCACTTGTTTCAAACAAATTTTCACTTGAAATAAGTAGAAAAATCTGCCAGTGAAAGCAGGTTTTTTGTGCTTGTAATAAGAAAGAAAAACTTGCTCCACTGTCAGATTTTTCTACTTATTTAAAGTGGAAAATTTGCTTGAAAAAATTAAAAAGTGTCTAAAAACAAGCTGCTTTTAATGTGATGAGTCTTATTTTAAGTAGAATTAGATTTATTTTGACTAGAAATGACATTTTGACTAGAAATAAGACAAATATTCTTGGTAATATTTTGAATTTTTGCAGTGTGTATGATGATAACACCGGTCTCAGTTCAGCAGCTGAAGCAGATAAAAGCCTGAGCTGCTGCTGGAGGATTTACAGCATTTAGACCTTATAGACCTATATATAGATATATAGATGGAAACATATATATATAGACGTATATAAAGACGTGTTGAAGAAGTAAAACCTGAGCTCAGATGTCTCTCTCCACACTCAGTCTCCCATGAGCCTCTGCTGCTGCCGGTAACTGGTCATTACGGTGCTAATAGTGGTGAACATGGTAACTATGGGATGTTTTAATAGAGTCTTTATAGACGAGCAGCTGAAACACAGGGAATGCTCTGACTGGAACATCAAATCATCCTCCAATAAAACAGCTCTCTCCGGTCCGGGAACAGGGCCGTAAACCGTCTTGTTTCCTCGCCGCTCCGGGCCGCCCCCCCCCCCCCCCCCCCCCCGTCTGGATCGACTACTGTCCGACAACAGTCTAGTCGCCGTGGAGACGCCGCTGATGTGCAGCCTCTCCTGTATTGATCCGTGTGGCCCTGGAAAAACCAATCAGAGAGAGAGAGAGAGACCGACCACACAGAGTTATAAGAACACAGCTTCAACTTAACTGAACTTAACTTAAAGGGATAGTTCAACATTTTGTCAAATTGGCCCATTGCTATAATAATCCCTATAGTCATAGCAGTAGGTTCGTTTTTACCTTTAATTGTCGGTGCAAGCTATTTTTTAGAACGGCGGAGCAGAGCAGCGAGCTACGTATAATACACAATATACAATACTATGTAAAATACACAATCCAACAACTCCACAACGCTCTGGTGGACAAGTTGTGACCTGCACATTCACCACGCTATGAGATAATAACACAACGTTACCAGACAGAGTTGTTTTAGAGGGAAATACATGCAAAACTGCAGATGCACGTTGCCTTCAGGGACAGTTTTTCCATCAAGCAGTCTCTGAATTTCCCTCTAAAACAACTCTGTGTGGTAATGTTGTGTTATTATCTCATAGCGTGGTGAATGTGCAGCTCACAACTTGTCCACCAGAGCGTTGTGGAGTTGTTGGATTGTGTATTTGATGAGTTTGATGATGAGGGAAACCAAGAAATTAAAGGTACGGGACAATTAAAGGTAACGAACCTACTGCTATGACTATAGGGATTATGGCAATGGGCCAATTTGACTAAAAGTTGATTTATCTTATCTGAACTGAACTTACCTCACCCTGCTGCCTGACTGTAGCCGATGTTGTGTTGTTAATGTTGTGTTGTGCTGTTGTGCGTCCCTTACTGACGTCCCTTGTCCCCTGTGTGTCTGTCTGTGTGTCTCGAAGCAGCCACTCCCTGCATCAAAGCCATCAGTCCGAGCGAAGGCTGGACGACCGGCGGCGCCACCGTCATCCTCATAGGGGACAACTTCTTCGACGGGCTGCAGGTGGTGTTCGGCACCATGCTGGTCTGGAGCGAGGTGGGTCGACAGTTTATTATACTAGTCGAACTAATGACGAAGAAGTTTATCTAGTGAAAACATTTATAGAGAGATAATTATGAGAATCTGCATCAGCTCAAACACTTAAAAAAGAAGGAAGATACAACCAACAACAGTACAGACCTGAGGGTGTGGAATCTGCTCCACCTCATGAAGCTACACAGAAATAATAAGCCTAACTAGGGATGTCACAATTACTTGTTTTCACAATTAATTGCGGTATTACACTGCAAAAACTATTTGTGGTAGCCTATTTCTTGTCAAAATGTCTCATTTCTAGTCAAAACTAATCTCGTTTCTCTTAAAATAAGACTCATCACCTAAAAAATGAACTTGTTTTGAGATAATTTTCATTTGTGTCAAACTAATTTTCACTTGAAATAAGTAGAAAAATCTGCCAGTGAAAGCAACGTTTTTTGTGCTTGTAATAAGAAAGAAAAACTTGATCCATTGTCAGATTTTTCTACTTATTTCAAGTGAAAATCTGCTTGAAAGAAGTAAAAAGTGTCTAAAAACAAGCTGCTTTTTAATGTGATGAGTCTTATTTTAAGTAGAATGAGATTTGTTTTGACCAGAAATAAGACGAATATTCTTGGTGAGATTTTGCAGCGCGCACACACACACACACACACACACACACACACACACACACATAGAAACAGCTGCGTGTCCCCAAAAAGCTGCAGATGTGTGAAGCTGCACAGACGAAGCAACATGAAATATTGAAGCAGGACACCTGCACCTGCACCTGCACACTCACACACTCACACACTCACACACTCACACACTCACACACTCACACACTCACACACTCACACACTCCTCACTTTGATCAGCGTCGTCTGGAGAGAGAGAGACTGAACTGACCCAGATTCAGGACCAGTCCCATAGAGTTTCTATATGAGAGAGAGAGTTGATAAAGGATCAATATCAGAGCTGTGACATCATAGTGACATCGTCGCCTCTGCTCTGAGCTGTGGGTCGTAGGCTACTATGGCGAGCGGATTTAACTAATTTAACTTCATTTAAGCTAAATTTGACTCTCCGGAATTAACATTGTAGATACACTGCAAAAATTCCAGATCTTTCCATGAATATTTGTCTTATTTCTTGTTAAAATGTCTCAATTTTAGTCAAAACTATTCTCTTTAACTTGTTTTTAGATAATTTTCACTTATTTCAAACAAATTTTCACTTGAAATAAGTAGAAAAATCTGCCAGTGAAAGCAAGTTTTTTGTGCTTGTAATAAGAAAGAAAAACTTGCTCCACTATCAGATTTTTCTACAGTACTTATTTCAAGTGAAAATCTGCTTGAAAGAAGTAAAACGTGTCTAAAAACAAGCTACTTTTAATGTGATGAGTCTTATTTTAAGTATAATGAGATTAGTTTTGACTAGAAATAAGACAAATATTCTTGGTAAGATTTTGAGTTTTTGCAGTGTATCAACAACGTCTTTCTGACTCATCGTAATTACATTTTGAATAGTTGGATTTTTTATTCCAGATATCTGTAATTCAGTTTTAACCGAGTCAAAAAGAATATTTCAGATCCACAACTACGTTCTAGGACAAATTACGTCACTGTAACCATTCATGTGTATGGGGTTTGTCATTACAGATATCTACAGTTCAGTTGCAGATATCCACTATGTGAATTACAGATATCTGTAACTGAATTACGACTAGTGCTAATTCCAGTTTGAGATATCTTCAACGTCATTTTGACTAGTCATTACAGATATCTACAATGCAATTTCACCTAGTCAAAACTTAATTTAAGATATCCTATCTGAAAAGGGACATGTAGATATCTTTAATTGAGGTGAATTAAATATATCTTGAACTGGAATTATGACTAGTCAGAATCACATTGTAGATATCCCAAACTGCAATTAGTACTAGTCGTAATTCAGTTACAGATATCTGTAATTCACATAGTGGATATCTGTAACTGAATTATAGATATCTGTAATGACAAACCCCATACACATGAATGGTTACAGTGACGTCATCTGTCCTATAGGAAGAACGTAGTTGCAGATATCTGAAATGTTCGTTTTGACGAGGCAAAACTGAATTACAGATATCTACAACACACATCCAGTCTGGCTTTTAAATGTTAAAATGACTTGCCATATTGAGCTGTGGCGTTTTCTTCCTGCAGCTTTAGACATCGACAAGAAAACTACAACTAAGCTGCTGTTACCTGATGAAACTTTACTTTACTGCAGTTTAGCATCAACACCTGGAGCTTGGAGCTAGTTCTAGTTTTTGGAAAAACTGTCATTTTTATTTTATTTCAGGTTACAAAATTATTTACACTGCAAAAACTCAAAATCTTACCAAGAATATTTGTCTTATTTCTAGTCAAAACAAATCTAATTATACTAAAAATAAGACTCATCACATAAAAAGCAGCTTGTTTTTAGACACTTTTTACTTCTTTCAAACATATTTTCACTTGAAATAAGTAGAAAAATCTGATAGTGGAGCAAGTTTTTCTTTCTTTTTACAAGCACAAAAAAACTTGTTTTCACTGGCAGATTTTTCGATTTATTTCAAGTGAAAATTTGTTTGAAACAAGTGAAAATGATCTAAAAACAAGTTAATTTTTAGGTGATGAGTCTTATTTCAAGTGAAAATAGTTTAGTTTTGACTAGAAATGAGACAAATATTCTTGGAAAGATGTTGAGTTTTTGCAGTGTATTCGCTGCTAGTTTTATTCTAACTACTTGAATACAACATCATGTTGTTTTAATGCTGTTGCTTTGTTACTGTCATCTATATTTTTATTTAACTGTATTATCTCATCCTCATTGTGTGTGTGTGTGTGTGTGTGTGTTTGCTGCTGCAGCTGATCACGCCTCACGCCATCCGGGTCCAGACCCCCCCTCGCCACATCCCCGGGGTGGTGGAGGTCACGCTGTCCTACAAGTCCAAACAGTTCTGCAAAGGAGCTCCGGGCCGCTTCGTCTACACCGGTAGGACCCGCAACCGGACCGGATCGCACACACACACACACACACACACACACACACACACACTAGTTAATGAGCGGGGCCGGCCGTGGGCATGGGCGTCCTGCTTGCCCCCCCCCCCCAATCCAAACCTAAGGGAAGAACATACACTGCAAAAACTCAAAATCTTTCCAAGAATATTTGTCTCATTTCTTGCCAAAATGTCTAATTTCTAGTCAAAACTAATCTCTTTCCACTTAAAATAAGACTCATCACCTAAAAATTAACTTGTTTTTAGATCATTTTCACTTGTTTCAAACAAATTTTCACTTGAAATAAGTAGAGATTTGTTTTGACCAGAAATTAAATTTTGACTAGAAATAGGACAAATATTCTTGGTAAGATTTTGAGTTTTTGCAGTGAGTCTGGAGGAGAACTCACCGCTGCACTGCAAAAACTTACCAAGAATATTTGTCTTATTTCTTGTCAAAATGTCTGATTTTTAGTCAAAACTAATCTCTTTCCACTTAAAATAAGACTCATCACCTAAAAATTTACTTGTTTTTAGATCATTTTCACTTGTTTCAAACAAATTTTCACTTGAAATAAGTAGAAAAATCTGCCAGTGAAAGCAAGTTTTTTGTGTTTGTCATAAGAAAGAAAAACTTGCTCCACTATCAGATTTTTCTACTTATTTCAAGTGAAAATCAGCTTGAAAGAAGTAAAAAGTGTCTAAAAACAAGCTACTTTTAATGTGACGAGTCTTATTTTAAATAGAATGAGATTTGTTTGTCAGTTTGTGTTTGTGTTGCGGTTTTTTTACCTGCTGCCAGTGAAGTGAAGTGAACATCGTCCCAGGTGTTTCTGTTTCTGTCTGTCCGACCTCGTCCCGTCCTTCAGAGTCTCTATCTGTATCTGTCCGTCTCATCGCTGCCTTCGCTGTCCCTCTGATTCCGTCAGAATATCCAGATGTCATTCAAAGTAGCAGAAAGGTCAGAGCGCCGCCGCGGCTGTTTAGTCTGATAAGTAAATGTCAGCGCGTCGTGTTAAACGCCGCTCCGCTCCGTCGTTGTCGCCACTTCCTTCTTCTCCTCGCCGACAATGGACGGTCCGGTTTTTCCTTTTGCAATGCTAATCTGTGATCTCAGTCCCAGATAGGACGATAGGACGCAGTGAATAGAAGCTGTTGTCAGAGCGTCGCAGCGCAGCGGCCTGAAAAACAGGAGCACAGTGAACGCCTCGCGAGAAAGTCTCATATAAAAGACGTTTTAAATCTACAAAGAAGGAAAAACTGAGAAGATAAAAAGACAGAACAAGACAAAACAACGAGAGAAAATGACATCATCATCATTATTACAGTAATATTATTAATATTTACACTGCAAAAATTCAATATCTTACCAAGAATATTTGTCTTATTTCTAGTCAAAATGTCGTTTCTAGTCAAAATAAATCTCATTCTACTTAAAATAAGACTCATCACATTAAAAAGTAGCTTGTTTTTAGACACTTTTTTTTTTTACTTTTTTCAAGCTAATTTTCCACTTTAAATAAGTAGAAAAATCTGACAGTGGATCAAGTTTTTTTTCTTATTACAAGCACAAAAAACTTGCTTTCACTGGCAGATTTTTCTACTTATTTCAATTGAAAATTTGTTTGAAACAAGTGAAAATGATCTAAAAACAAGTTAATTTTTAGGTGGTGAGTCTTATTTTAAGTGGAAAGAGTTTAGTTTTGACTAAAATTGAGACATTTTGACAAGAAATAAGACAAATATTCTTGGAAAGATTTTGAGTTTTTGCAGTGTAGGGCCGGGACTCGATAAAAAAAAATTAATCTCATTAATTAGAGGCTTTGTAATTTATTAATTAAAATTAATCGCATCATGGAGACATCCTGGAGACATCCTGGAGGTCCTTGAGAAGTTTCCAGGTCTGAGGTCATGTGACCGGAGCGTCGGTACGAGTCCGTGCAGCTGTGATTATGACAGCTGACAGCCAATCAGAGCGCAGGATGAATCTGATCTGTGCAGCGCTGCCGCAGCATTAAACCCTTCATTAAGAGTCAGGCAGCCTCTGAACACACACACACACACACACACACACACACACACACACACACACACACACACACACACACACACACACACGCTCAGCTGAAGTGACGAGCAGCTGATCCGAGTGTTTCCCAGATTTCCCGTCTCTTCCTCCTGAAGCTTAAAGAAGCTTCACGCTCTGATCCCGAGGCTTCGCTCCGAGAAACATGGCCGCCGGCAAGAAGACTGAGCTGAATGACAAGAAGAGGGAGAGGGAGGGGGGAGGGAGGGGGTAGAGGGGGAAGAGAGAGTGTCAAAGTGAGTTCCTGTTGGAGAGCAGCTGCTTCTGGTTCTGGTTCCTCACATACACTGCAAAAACTCAAAATCTTACCAAGAATATTTGTCTTATTTCTAGTCAAAATGTCTCATTTCTAGTCAAAACAAGTCTAATTCTACTTAAAATAAGACTCATCACATTAAAAGTAGCTTGTTTTTAGACACTTTTTACTTCTTTCAAGCAGATTTTCACTTGAAATAAGTAGAAAAATCTGACAGTGGAGCAAGTTTTTCATTCTTTTTACAAGCACAAAAAAAAAACCTGCTTTCACTGGCAGATTTTTCTACTTATTTCAATTGAAAATTTGTTTGAAACAAGTGAAAATGATCTAAAAACAAGATAATTTTTAGGTGATGAGTCTTATTTTAAGTGGAAAGAGATTAGTTTTGACTAAAATTGAGACATTTTGACAAGAAATAAGACAAATATTCTTGGAAAGATTTTGAGTTTTTGCAGTGTAGAAACCAGGTTGTGTCTCATCAGAGCTCAGAGCAGAGAAACATGAAAACATGAAAACATGGTCATAAAGAACCAGTCGCTCAGTTCTCTAGTTTTCTGCTTGTGCTGTAAAATCATCACTACAGTTTGTTGTAGTTTGCAGTTTTAGACATTTTTGTAGTTTTAGAGCTTCATGTAGTTTTGTAGTTTTACAGGTTTGTGTAATGTGTTCGATACCACAAATTTCCTTTCCGATCCGATACTGAGTAAAATTCAGGCTGGTATCGGCGATACCGATCCGATACTTTGTGCAAATGCACCGTATGTGCCTGGTAAATCTAATAAAATAAAAAGTACTGTATTTCAAGTCACAGCTTCCTAAAGATGCAAGACTTCAGAGTAACGTATTTATTTTAAACTCTGAACTATATTGAGGTAGTGGCCTCGTTTAGAATACAGCCAAAAATAGTGTTTCAAACACTAAAAAAAGAACATATGTAAAATAATAAAACCATAAATTAAATAAGAAAATGATAAACAAACATTTAATTTTTTTAATTCATTAATTTATAATATTATACCAACCGCGTGTCATTTAGACAAGATCTGAATAGTTCAGTTACTTTCCACTGTGTTCTGTTAATGATATGCATAATAACCACAAATGACTGAAGTATCAAAAGTATCGATATTTTCATTTGAGTATCGATTATATAGAGCATACAGACCTGGTATCGGAAGTATCGATATTTCAGTATCGATCTGCACATCACTAGTGAGGAGGGGTGAGTAGGGCTGAGGGTGAGGGGGGGTGAGGGAGGGGTGAGGGAGGGGGAGGAGTCGGGGTGTAGCAGGATCGATGGGTGCTGAGTTATTGCAGCTCGGCCACTGATTTTTAGAGAGCTGAGCTGTGTTTTCCCAGGAAAGTCAATACCTCCAGGCTCCTCTCATTAATTTCAACCCCATCTACCCCCCCTAACCCCCTCCTCACCCCTCCTTCCCCCCTCACCCCCCTGCTGCTGCTGCTGCTGCTGCTGCACCTGGGGATCTGCTCCACTGAGGGGGGGAGAGTGAGATGATGAAGTCAGATTCACAAGATGAGGAGAGAGAGAGAGAGAGATTGTAAAGTCAGATTGAGGTGAAGGGAGGGGGACGGAGGGGGGGGGGGGGGGGGGGAGGAGGAGGAGGGAGAGGAAGAGGGGGAAAAGGAGGAGAAAAGGGGAGGAGGAGGAGGAGGAGGGGGAGAAGACGTGTTCCTCACTTTAAATCCAGGAGGGAGGAGAGGACGTAGATTCCTAATAAGGAGATCAGGTGTGAGCAGCTTCACGTTCTGGAGGGAAACTGAATGAACACACACACACACACACACACACACACACACACACACACACACACACACACACACACACACACACACACACACACACACACACACACACACACACAGGTAGTTTTCAGTTTTAGAGGTTTTCGTAGTTTTAGAGGTTTTGTAGTTTTTTCACACACAGGTGAACATGGTCCTGTCAGACCGGCTGTGATGTCACCGTGATGATGTCACCGTGATGATGTCACTGTCATGATGTCACTCTAACTCCGGTGCACGTTGAGGATTTTAAAACCTGCAGCAGCTCCAGCTCTGGGTCTCTGGGGCTCCACGATCGGCACCACGGACACACAATGAAGCACTGTACACACACACACACACACACACACACACACACACACACACACACACACACACACACACACACACACACACACACACACACACACACACACACATGGAAGGCATTAGCAGATTGTTCCATGAGGTCTGCTAAAGGTCTTGTGAACATGTAACTGAGAGGAGAAAGTTAAACCTGCAGCCTGAACCACTGTCAAGTCTATGTCTTTCTCTCTCTCCCCCTCCCCCCTTCCTCCCCCCATCCTCCCCCCTCCCTCCCTCGCTCTCTCTCTCTCTCTCTCTCTTGCTCGTCCGTCCGTTCGCTAATTGACTTCTGCATTTTTATTGTTTAATTACTGTCACTGTAACACATGGAGGCAATTATGTTCAGTGTCTGAGGCTCAGCAGCTTCAGTCAGGGAGGGGGGAGGGGGGGAGTATGAGGGGGGAGGATGATGGGGGAGGGGGGGGTTATGTGCTCCGGACCTCAGCGACTCTGATGGAGGAAGAAGAAAAAAAACCACGGAGCATAAATCACAGTTCAGGTTTTTACTGGAGCTCAGTGAGACGTTCACTGACCTCAGTTTTTCTTCCACTCCTACTACTTTTTCACTTGTCTTTTTACATTTTTTCTTTTGGGTTGTGTCCGAAATCCCTCCCTCATTCCCTCCTCCTATAGTGAATTCAATATAGTGACTATATAATGGACTCACTGGTCAAACAAAAAAACTCTTTCAGACACTACTCCGCCGCACAGTTAATGATGTATTACGTTGCGTAATTAAAACGTTCCGACCGCGATCGTAACGGCCGGTGTAGCATAGACCTACGGGTGTATAGGTACCAACATAAAAAGAGGAGTAAAGCAATATATTAAGCGGTAATATATATATTTAAGCATCAAAGATGTTCAATCAAACCCACATAGTTTGAAACCACTTTCAAAACACACACAGCCAGTGTCACAACTAAGCATAAAGTCCACTAGCTTAATGCTAACGTATAATGTAAAACACCATAGACGGGCTAACATAAATTAGCCTCGCTATCCAGAGTCTGTGGTCAGTTTATAACGCTTGTTAGGAAATTTGCTCCGACGTTTGTTGTGGAAGTCTGTGGAAGCCGCGACCGGACAACTCTGGCAGCTGGACACATTTATTGAGGCTGCTGCACTACTGCATTTATTTGGGAGCTACACCGGTCGCTACTGCATTTATTTGGTAGCTACACTGGTCATTACTTGCATTTATTTGGTAGCTACACCGGTCACTACTGCATTTATTTGGTAGCTACATTGGTCACTACTTGCATTCATTTGGTAGCTACACCGGTCACTACTTGCATTTATTTGGTAGCTACATCGGTCACTACTTCATTTATTTGGTAGCTACACCGGTCACTACTTCATTTATTTGGTAGCTACACCGGTCACTACTGCATTTATTTGGTAGCTACACCGGTCACTACTGCATTTATTTGGTAGCTACACCGGTCACTACTGCATTTATTTGGTAGCTACACCGGTCGCTACTTCATTTATTTGGTAGCTACACCGGTCACTACTGCATTTATTTGGTAGCTACACCGGTCACTACTTCATTTATTTGGTAGCAACGCCGGTCACTACTTAATTTATTTGGTAGCTACACCGGTCACTACTGCATTTATTTGGTAGCTACACCGGTCACTACTGCATTTATTTGGTAGCTACACCGGTCACTACTTGCATTTATTTGGTAGCTACACCGGTCACTACTTGCATTTATTTGGTAGCTACACCGGTCACTACTTGCATTTATTTGGTAGCTACACCGGTCACTACTGCATTTATTTGGTAGCTACACCGGTCACTACTTGCATTTATTTGGTAGCTACACCGGTCGCTCTGGGCCGCTGTGGTAACGGCCATCCGTGACCGCAATGCATGATGGGATATCTTGCTCCGGTTAGTGACCATTGGATGTTCACTACATTTGGCGGTGAATTGTGGGATAGATTCAGTCACTATATAGTGAACATTAATAATCACTAAACATTCAGACACCACTACCAAATGGCCTGGTCACTAGATAGAGAGTAGGGGGGATTTCGGACACAGCCTTGGTGTGCGTTTTAGTTTTTTTCGTCCAGAGAGGATCATGGGTAATCGCTCTGGTCAAGACACATACAGTATAGCTCTGGAAAAAATGAAGAGACCAAATAGTCTAAATAACAAAAAAATCAAGTCTTTTCAGACCTTGAATAATAATAATAATGCAAAGAAAACATGTTGATATTTATTCCTAAACAACACAGCAAGAATATTTTAACTCAGGAAGAGTTTATAAACCAGTTTTTGTGGGATAATGTCAATGTTTAATCCCAGCAGTGGTTTTTATTTATAATCTTCCTATAAAACCAGATGTGGTTCAGGTGATGACCTCATCAGTGTCTCATTAAGTAGAATGAGTTGTGTTTGTGTTGGTGTTTTAAAAAAGAAAAGAAAAGAATGAGTCATACATGTAGAGATGCTTTTATGAAACATTTGTGAAAGTGCTCCCTTAGTTTTTTCCAGAGCTGTATATCTACATATATATGTAAAATGTGTGACGTTGTGTTTCAGTCGTTTATTGAGGAAACTAAGCTGAGTTCAGTTCAGTGTCTCAGCTCCTGTCCGTCAAACTGCACCCCGAGAAATTCAAAGAGAGAGAGACACTTGATCAATCAATGGAGTTACTGACCCCCCCCCCCCCCCCCACCCCACCCCACCAATCCCCCTCCCCGTCCTCCTCCTCCTCCGTCCACTCGCCTCTGCTGAAATCGATGCTCATAGAAATTTCATGAACTTTAAACTGTGATTGACAGACAGCTCAGACCCCGACCACCGTGAACCCCAGAGAGGAGGGGGGGAGGCAATGGGGGAGGGGGGGAGGATATAAATAAATAAATAGACAAACACACAAATAAGAATCAGAAATTTGAAAAAAAAACCTTTATTGTCCCCCTCCAAAACGCAGTGGAAATTCTTCTTTCACGAGGTTAAAAACAGAGTTGAACATAAAACAGCAGCAGCAGCAGTAAAAACAGTCCAGTTCATTCAGTAATAATGAATTAGAATGAGGTCATTAATTAATTAAATAGATTTAATAATAGTGAGCTGTTGATGATGTTGATGGGCGATGAGATTGTTGAGTTTGTCCTCCAGGCTTCATGTGAATCCTACATTTGTACATTCTGTTTCATGGAGAAAACACACGGCCGTAAAATAAAAGCTGAATGTTTTAGTTTCTGGTCCAACACTGCAAAAACTCAAAATCTTACCAAGAATATTCGTCTTATTTCTAGTCAAAATGTCATTTCTAGTCCAAACAAATCTCATTATACTTAAAATAAGACTCATCACATTAAAATCAGCTTGTTTTTAGACACTTTTTACTTCTTTCAAGCTGATTTTCACTTGAAATAAGTAGAAAAATCTGACAGTGGAACAAGTCTTTCTTCCTTTTAACAAGCACAAAAACCTGCTTTCACTGGCAGATTTTTCTTCTTATTTCAAGTGAAAATTTGTTCGAACAAGTGAAAATGATCTAAAAACAAGTTGATTTTAAGGTGATGAGTCTTATTTTAAGTGGAAAGAGTTTAGTTTTGACCAGAAATTGGACATTTTGACAAGAGATAAGACAAATATTCTTGGAAAGATTTTGAGTTTTTGCAGTGTAGGAAGGCGTTCGGTGTAAGCCCCGCCCCCCTGACACCTGTGTGGGGGGGCGGAGCCTGTGGTCTTTTAATAGAAGGAGAAGTGTGTTGTCTCCTTGGGGGGGGGGGGTAATAAGTTCTCAGGTGGGGGCCGATTTCCTATTTCTTTGAGGCACTGGGCTCTAATCACACAGAGGTAATTACTGACTGATTAACATGCTGGGGCTGGGAGGAGGAGGCTCATCGCCACGGCAACTCCCTGAGGGGGGGGGGGGTTCATCTGGGTTAAAGAGAAGACGAGTTGGTGGTGGTGGTGGGGGGGAGGGGGGGCAGATACTGGCCAGAGGAGAGGACAGCTGGACAGATGGGACCAATGTTGTTCTGGCCGTCCCCGGCGACGATGCTAACAACGATGCTAACGACGATGCTAACAACGATGCTAACCGCTTGGCCAACCACTAGGCAGGCGGGTTAGCGTTAGCACCTGTTTTATGGGCCAGTGAGTTTAACTTCAGTGCCGCCGCCACACGCCGTCACTTCTCCTCACTGGGACCTCGTGACTGTGACTGGACCTGAGACCAGGACCAGGACCAGAACTAACAGGGACCATGAAGACTCAGTACCAGGACCAGTACTGAGAACCTGGAGGACTAACGGGGACCAGGACCAGGACTCAGGACCTAGTGGACTAACGGGGACCAGGACCAGGACTGAGAACCTGGAGGACTAACGGGGACCAGGACCAGGACTGAGAACCAGGAGGACTAACAGGGACCAGGACCAGGACTGAGGACCTAGTGGACTAACGGGATATAAACAGGACCAGGACTCAAGACCTAGTGGACTAACGGGATATAAACAGGACCAGGACTCAAGACCTAGTGGACTAACGGGATATAAACAGGACCAGGACTGAGGACCTAGTGGACTAACAGGGACCAGGACCAGGACTCAGGACCTAGTGGACTAACAGGGACCAGGACCAGGACTCAGGACCTAGTGGACTAACAGGGACCAGGACTGAGGACCTAGTGGACTAACGGGGACCAGGACTGAGAACCTGGAGGACTAACAGGGACCAGGACTCAGGATTTTAGAGGACCAGGACTCAGGACCAAGTGGACTAACAGGGACCAGGACCAGGACTCAAGACCTAGTGGACTAACGGGGACCAGGACTGAGAACCTGGAGGACTAACGGGGACCAGGACTCAGGACCTAGTGGACTAACGGGGACCAGGACTGAGAACCTGGAGGACTAACGGGGACCAGGACTCAGGACCTAGTGGACTAACGGGGACCAGGACCAGGATTTAAGAGGACCTGGACCAGGACTGAGGACCTGGAGGACTAACACACAGCAAAAACTCAAAATCTTTCCAAGAATATTTGTCTTATTTCTTGTCAAAATGTCTCATTTCTAAACTAATCTCTTTCCACTTAAAATAAGACTCATCACCTAAAACTTCACTTGTTTTTAGATCATTTTCACTTGTTTCAAACTAATTTTCACCCGAAATAAGAAGAAAAATCTGCCAGTGAAAGCAAGTTTTTTGTGCTTGTAATAAGAAAGAAAAACTTGCTCCACTGTCAGATTTTTCTACTTATTCCAAGTGAAAATCTACTTGAAAAAAAGTAAAAAATGTCTAAAAACAAGCTGCTTTTTAATGTGATGAGTCTTATTTTAAGTAGAATGAGATTAGTTTTGACTAGAAATAAGACAAATATTCTTGGTAAGATTTTAAGTTTTTGCAGTGCAGGGACCAGGACTCAGGACTCAGGAGCTATAGTGGACTAACATGGACCAGGAAGAATAAACCCTTAGAACTATCAGACTTTTATTTTGAAATTGAAGCTTGTTGTTGTAGTGTAGTAGCCTAGAGACGAGACGATGCTGCTGCTGCTGCTGAGTGGCTGTGTGATTGACAGCTGCAGGATCAAGCAAAGCAGCAGATCAATAATAACTCGCTGCCCTGCCCCTGATGCATGCTGGGTATTCTGGCGCCTCCTCGGCCACTTGACAGGCGCAGAAACAAATCAGTTCGTCCACTTCAGCTTCACAGTCCCCTACTACATCCTTAAACCCCCCAGCAGGAGGAAGTGAGGGATGATGAGCGGCCGGCGGCGGCCATCGGCCCATCGGCCGAACGGCAACATGACCTGCATCAATCAACCAACCAACCAGCCGGGGGGGGGGAGACGAGAGATTGGAGATTGGAGATTGGAGATTGGAGAGGCTCGGCGGCTCGGTGCGACGTGTTTCATATGGAACACGGCGTCTATTTGAGATGATGAGAGCGATGGAAGAAGCTGCTGCTGCTCATCATATGGAACACGCAGGGCCGGCCCCTGGTATAAACACTATGTGGTTGTTTAGGGCCACAGCCGTTAGGTGGGGGGCCACATGATCAGAAAGGTACCGGGGTTCATCAAGTCATTTAAACATCCTGAGGTCTGCACGTGCAGCTATGAGCTTTATATGTAATGTGAAGTCAATATTCAGCTTCTTTTATCTCAATTTGAGACATTTGGTGAATATAGAACAGCAGAATGACAACATTTGTGCTCAAAAAGCATCTTACAAAATTTAATTTAGACGTGTTTTCTACACTTATCTATTACTCAGGGTTCCTACGCAAGTATGGAAAGTATGGAAAGTATGGAATTTGATTTTATACATTTCCAGGTCTGGAAAAGTATGGAAAATGGAAATTATTGTATGGAAATATATTTATCTTAATATCTTATCTGGGTTTGGTCTTATCTGAAGTTATCTGGGTTAATTATTTTTGTATGTGCTACCTATAGCTAAAATCTCCTGGAAATTATTTGGTTACATAATGGCATACACATTCAGAATACAAATGAAAACAAATGATTAATTGCATGATTTTTTTTATATAATGCACAACTATTTACTCAAATATCACGAATTATTTGAATTTTTTACCGAGAAATCTGGAAATTAGGGTCTGGAAAAAGTATGGAATTTGGAAATTTCAAATGTGTAGGAACCCTGATTACTGTATTCATATCCTATTTCAAGCACCAAAACAGTTCATTCTCATGACTGAAGGTGTGTTTTCACAAGGGATTTGACATTTTTCAAAAAGCAGACCTCAAATTTCCAGCATTTGGCCTAAATTATTCCTTTCTACAGTGTTCTAGGACAAATTGGCCTCAGTGTGCTTACAGCGGAGGTTCTAATATTTAGACATAAAACACTTGAGTATTGTTACATCTGCAAGTATCTTAAAAAGATACATTTAAGAAAATATGTAAAAGTCGAGAAAATGGCCTCAAACCTCAGAGGGCATAAACACGTCTGTATTCAGTTTTAACCAGTGATTTGGTGTTTGCGCTTAGAGTGCAGGGCCACAAACAAAAATCTTGTTTAGGGGGCCACCAAAATCCTAGGGCCGGCCCTGGGAACACGGCGTCTATTTGAGATGATGAGAGCGATGGAAGAAGCTGCTGCTGCTCACCGGGGACATGATGACTGCGCCTCCGAGCCTCCGACATCATCAGAGAGAGTCACACCTGAGCTGCAGGTGTAGCGGCGAGCGGCGAGCAGGGCCCCCAGAGCGCACGGCTCATCTCCACCTGTTACCACGGACACGGAGGAGATGAGATGGAGAGAGTGAAGAGATGGAGAGGAGAGGAAGGAGCGAGGCGGCAAATGAGACGGAGCGACAGAGAAATAAATGTAAAGAGCAGAGAGGATGTAAACAGCTGAGAGGAACGTATGGACGCTGCTGAAGCATGGAGGAGGAGGAGGGGGGGGGGGGGTAATGAGACGGAGAGATGGAGCAGTAATACCCCCCCCCCCCCTCCCCCCCGCCTCATCCCTTCACCCCCCCTCCACACTGCAAAAACTCAAAATCTTTCCAAGAATATTTGTCTTATTTCTTGTCAAAATGTCTCATTTCTAGTCAAAACTAAACTCTTTTCGCTTAAAATAAGACTCATCACCTAAAAATTAACTTGTTTTTAGATCATTTCCACTTGTTTCAAACTAATTTTCACTTGAAATAAGTAGAAAAATCTGCCAGTGAAAGCAAGTTTTTTGTGCTTGTTATAAGAAAGAAAAACTTGCTCCACTATCAGATTTTTCTACTTATTTCAAGTGAAAATCAGCTTGAAAGAAGTAAAAAGTGTAAAAAAAAACAAGCTACTTTTTAATGTGATTAGTCTTATTTTAAGTAGAATGAGATTTGTTTTGACTAGAAATAAGACAGATATTCTTGGTAAGATTTTGAGTTTTTGCAGTGTGGTGGTGGACATAAGGAAAGAGTAAGACAGGAGGAAGATAGGTGGATTGGGGGGGGGGGGGGGGGGGGGCATCACTAGACAAAAAAAAAAACATAAAAACACCCGACACTTATGGCGCGTTCCAGTTGCCACGGAAGTCGGAGCTGGGAATTACATCGCACCCGAGTTGTTGGCGGCTATAACAAGTCATGTTGTTGTTGTTGTTAGCCGTTGTTAACCGTTGTTAGCAATACCAGTTGAAAACAACGCATCAAGTAAGGGATAATGTATAGTTCGGAGGTTGTTATGGAGAAATAAACCCCGACAGGTTTCATACAACATGAAGGGGTTTATTTCTCCATAACAACCGACCAACTATACATTATCCCGCTTAGAACACGGCCTACAACTAAATCATTCAATAATGTAACACAAAATAATGATAAAAATAGATTTTATTCATGTAAAATTAGACCGTTGCTCGGGACGCCGCTCTGACCAGCGCAGCACAGAAAAGAGAAAGTATGCAGGATATTTACTTTTTGTTTTACCGTCATTAAACAGCTTCGGACTAATTGTGATGTTATATAAACGACTTGTAACCTGTTACAGGGAGAGTGGAGGCTCCTTATTTCCACATCGTGGCTGAAAAGTAAACTTGCATCAGAAACTCTGACCGTGTCACAGCTCCTCTCCTCTCTGTAGCTCCGCGACACAAACGCACCCCATGATCTCTTGTTTATGACAGATACGACTACACAAAATACATGGTAACGTGTATGGTAATCTATCGATCCACTGATTGATTATCAAAGGCTTCAAATGCACGAACGGGAGGAGGCTCAGCAAAACAGCGGCCGTGACCGGACATGCAGAGTTGGCCGTTGCTATGGAGTCCCTAGCAACGGTCCGCTCAGCGGTGGTCTATCGAGAAATAAACACCGCAGAATATTGGTGATTGACCAATCAGAATCGAGTATTCAAGAGAGCCGTGTTCTAAACGGTATTTAAACCGTACCGTTGTAGGTACCAAATGTGTTCGGGGTGCCAGATTTGTCCTGGAGCCGCGACTGGCGATGACGTGGCACACCGTGATTGGTTGTGGTCATAGATATACCAAAGATATTCAATAAATGGAAAGATACTCCATGAACGGCTGCTCCAATGATAGAAATGGTTTCACTTCCTGTCTCTCTAAATGGGCGTAGCCAACCGTCACCCCACCTCGTCTGTGATCGTGTGTGTGGATTTATACAATCTGTAGGTAGATGAAAGTGAGATATTTATATTTTCTTATGATAACATTAAATATTTACACTACTAACAGTCATATTTAGCATGACAAAAATAATTTAAATCATTTTCACGGGAGTTTGCGGGCGTTTGTTTGACGTTGCCTAGGAGATTGGTGCCAAATCTGGCGAGAGTGTGTCGTAGAGACAGAGACAGGTCTGGAACAAAGTGGATTTTCTCCTGATGTGTCCATCTGAAAATTACCATTTTGGTGTCAAACTGTTCAGAAGAGATGTGGCTTGTGAAAAATGAGTTCAAAATTTGCTTCAGTGACCGTGGGGAGAAAGACCCGACCATAATCGGTGTTCACATTAAATTGTCCCATAGGAATCAATACACTCCAAGCTGCCTCTGGTCTCTCTAAAGGGGCGTGGCCGAGCAGAAGCCCACGTGACATGCATACAGGAAGCTGACTCCTCATGAAAGGTCTTGGTTTATAAACCGTCTTTGGATATACTATATACGTAGATGCCACATTCGGGCTTGTCAGGAATGTCTCACGGCGGCCATCTTGGGGGGGAGTTCCTCCTGACCAGCAGTCAACAGTCAGAGGGTTTGACAGCTGTGAATCTGGTGAAATGCCAAACCTTTGTGCCGCGTACGGATGTTCCCATGAAAGAAACGCCAAAACTAAGAGACATGGAATAACTTTTCTCAAGTAATAAGTTGTTTTATCTTGTTGAATTTGATGTAGGTAAGTTATCTGACAAAAATGAAACTAACGTAACGTATCATAGGGTGGGATATGTGTTACATTTAGTGCATATACCGCTAGTTAACATTATTTTGTTGCCTGTATGTGTAGGCTATTATGCTGATCAGCTGTTTCCCACGGCTGAGTTTGTGGTTGCCATGGTGATGAGGCCAGCGAGTGAGTGTAAACCACAGTAGGCTACCTATATAACTGTGCTAGGCCATATTAAATCAGTTTCATGGCACTTACATTAACCCTAACTGCTAACGTGAGTTGTGTAGTGGTATTTATATAAAAACAAAGGGCTTCAGTGATAGACCTCTGCCTCTGTAGACTACGGTAAGTAAAAGTTAGACACCTCCTTCTCAAGATGGCGGCGGCGGCCACAATCCGTTCCAATGGGCAGCAGCGTCAGAGGCAGAGGCATCTACGTGTATCTATGGGTCGTGGTGGCGTAATGCGTTACTTGGATGCTATCGCGGATGCTAGCGAAGTTAGTCTCTTCGCCCCGTAGTAAATATTGGACTCATTTGTCACAAGCCACGTCTCTTCTGAACAGTTTGACAGATGATTGTTTGTGAACGCCCGCGCTAATTACAGTATTTTAATTATTTTCGTCACTGTTAGCTGTGTAAATGTTTAATGTTATCATTAGAAAATATAAATAGCTCACTTTAGTCTATACCTACAACTTTTATAAATCCTCACGACCAATCACGATGTGCCACGTCATCGCCAGTCGCGGCCCCCGGACAAATCTGGCAGCCCGGACACATTTGGTCTACACTGGAACCAATGTCCACAGAGAGACGTTGGACAGTAGGCTACTACATGTAGCACTTATTTAATTTCACCAAAACAAAACAGACATGCTAATAAATAATACATTATGAGAGCTTTCACTATTGTTGATGTAGGCTACGGCGCAGCCATTCTGGATGACGGTTTTATGGCGTTGTGGTCAAGTCGGGGTTGGTCAGGTTCGTCCCACTTCCCAAGTCGGATACCCGACTTCAGGTGGCATTCCAGATGAAACTTCAGTACAACTGGAACACACCATTAGGCTACGGGAACATTTGAGGATGTGATTCTGCATGGTTGTGTTTGTTGGACCATAAACTGTTGAAATATCAACGGTGTGGAAGTTTGGTTTGGTCAAATACTGTTGTGTGTCCCAACCGTGAGCTGTGGCTATTAGCTTAGCTACTGACTATAGTAGCTCTGGCAAAACACAGCTGCATCGCATTGTGGGATACGGGAGTACAATGTAGTGTACATCGCTTGTTCACTCACTTTATGGTCCACTACATAGTGGATGAAATTAACCACAGAGAATTCGAACAACACTACAAAATGGCGAACTCACTAACCTATAGTGCACTACATCCGTGATAGGGGGGCGATTTACAACACAGCCAATGAAAACAAACTTTCAACCAGGAAGTGAAAATAAATCAATGAAGCAGCTTGTAGAAATGCATGATGGGAAATACAAATCACAGCAGATAGAAACAGATGAGGTCAAATCATCTTCACAGTTTATTGATAGAACTATTCTCTGTTTCTCGTGTCATGTTCAGTTGTAGAGATGATAGATTATAGATCATAGATTATAGATGATATAAAACCTGAAACAGAGAAAAGAAACTGAGGTTTTAGTCTTTTACTCAATGATAATCTCTTGATCTTCTCTGTGACCTCACAGCTTTTATTTTGTAGGAATATTTTACTGCATCCTTTTTCCTCCCATGTTTCCTCCCTCCCTCTCTCTCTCTCTCTCTCTCTCTCTCTCTCTCTCTCTCTCTCTCTCTTTGACCTGCTGAAATCTGCCGTCAACAAATTAGTTTATCCTGTAACCCCCCCCCACTCCCTCCCTCTGCAGTCACTTAGCCTCCTGATGACTGCGATGACTCGGACCAGCAGGACGCCGACCGACCGTTTGATCGCTTTCACAGGAGGAGAGACAGAGAGAGAACCAACCAGAGAGAGCGATAAATACTTGATTAAATAAAGAACCCCCCCCCCCCCCCACCGCCACCACCAAACATGATAAGTAATAATGAAACAGTGCAGGGAGAGGCAAAAAAACCCACTGTGGGCTTATTTGAAGCCTCGAACCTTATAATAATATTAATATTACAATTTAATGTACAAAAGCACAAGATAACATGAAAAAAAAACATAGACAATACATTACAACACAGCAGTTAAATGATTTTTAAACATAGACTTTAAAAAAATGTTTTGCTAAACAATTTTTTGCTAAATCGGATAAACTGTTCCGTAACTTAGTACCTCTTGATATTTTTTTAACCCTTTTTCCTCCCTCGCTTTCACAGGAGGAGAGACAGAGAACCACACTGCAAAAACTCAAAATCTTTCCAAGAATATTTGTCTTATTTCTTGTCAAAATGTCTAATTTCTAGTCAAAACTAATCTCTTTTCTCTTAAAATAAGACTCATCACCTAAAAATTTACTTGTTTTTAGATAATTTTCATTTGTTTCGAACTAATTTTCACTTGAAATAAGTAGAAAAACCAGATTTTTCTACTTATTTCAAGTGAAAATCTGCTTGAAAGAAGTAAAAAGTGTCTAAAAACAAGCTGCTTTTTAATGTGATGAGTCTTATTTTTAGTAGAATGAGATTTGTTTTGACTAGAAATTAGACATTTTGACAAGAAATAAGACAAATATTCTTGGTAAGATTTTGAGTTTTTGCAGTGCAACCAGAGAGAGCGATAAATACTTGATTAAATATATAAAGAACCCCCTCTCCGCCACCGCCACCATCACCTCACCTCTGAATTATCTCCCTCTCCTGGTTGTGTGATTTATAAACAGCCCCCCACCCCCCCCCTCCCCCCTCTGGCCCGGTGAAGAGAAGAGCGGCAGAGACAAATCAATACAGATTAGAAGGAGAAAGTGGCGCTGATGCCTGGAACTGCAGCATATGTTTACACTAACTCAGCCAATCTGTCTTCATATGGACGCTGTGATGCGTGGGGGGGTGGGGGGGGTCAGGGTCTCGCGCTGCCAGCCGCTGCCGCTGCTCGCTCTCCAATTACCCGGCTCTTTGCAGCGAGGGAGGGAGGGAGGCTGCAGCCGCTGCTATCGATTGGCCGTGAGGGGGGGGGGTTACGGGCAGCCAATGGGGCGCTGCGGTCAGAGGTGCAGCCAGATTTTAATAAGAGGACGTAATGGTCTTAATTTCTGCAGGGGGAGGGGGAGGAGGGGGGGGGTTCATTCATTAAACGCCTCACACTGCAAAAACTCAAAATCTTACCAAGAATAGTTGTCTTATTTCTTGTCAAAATGTCTCATTTATAGTCAAAACTAATCTCTTTCCACTTAAAATAAGACTCATCACCTAAAAATGAACTTGTTTTTAGATCATTTTCATTTATTTCAAACTAATTTTCACTTGAAATAAGTAACTTATATCAACTCCTCTGTTGTTTCTGAGCTTCATGCTAAGCTACGCTAACGCCTCCAGCCTCCTGAACCTGAACACATCTCACCCTGCGCCTGAACGCCTCATTTTGCACCTGAACGTCTCATTTTGCACCTGAACGTCTCATTCTGCACCTGAATATCTCATTCTGCACCTGAACGCCTCATTTTGGGCCTGAACGTCTCATGTTGCACCTGAACACATCTCACTCTGCGCCTGAACGCCTCATTTTGCACCTGAACGTCTCATTTTGCACCTGAACACATCTCACTCTGCACCTGCACTGCAAAAACTCAAAATCTTACCAAGAATATTTTTCTTATTTCTTGTCAAAATGTCTCATTTCTAGTCAAAACTAATCTCTTTCCACTTAAAATAAGACTCATCACCTAAAAATGAACTTGTTTTTAGATCATTTTCACTTGTTTCAAACTAATTTTCACTTGAAATAAGTAGAAAAATCTGCCAGTGAAAGCAAGTTGTTTTGTGCTTGTAATAAGAAAGAAAAACTTGCTCCACTATCAGATTTTTCTACTTATTTCAAGTGAAAATCTGCTTGAAAGAAGTAAAAAGTGTCTAAAAACAAGCTGCTTTTTAATGTGATGAGTCTTATTTTAAGTAGAATGAGATTTGTTTTGACTAGAAATGACATTTTGACTGGAAATGAGACAAATATTCTTGGTAAGATTTTGAGTCTTTGCTGTGAATAAAACGTGTTCAGGCAAGAAATGAAAACACAGAAGGTGTGTGTGTGTGTGTAAGAGGTGTAAGAAGAAGTGGAGACACGTGAGGTCACAAGGTCACAGATGAGCCCCCCCCACCCCACCCAACTCCTCTCTGAGTGTAAATGGGTTTTTTATTCAATCCCAGTGTTTCCCATGATGCCTCTCTCTCTGTCTCTCTCTGTCTCAGTGGAGGTGTTGAGGTGTTTGTCGGCCGCGTCCAGAGGCCGATCGCTGCTCCTGTCGTTCTGACACATTATCTCCATTCATCCTCCACGACCCCCCCTCCCCCTCCCCTCCCTCACCCCCCAACCCCCCCAAACAAATCGTCTCTGTGGGACTCGACAGTGAAGCGATGGAGGAGGAGGAGTAATACACTGCAAAAACTCAAAATCTTTCCAAGAATATTTGTCTTATTTCTTGTCAAAATGTCTCATTTCTAGTCAAAACTAAACTCTTTCCACTTAAAATAAGACTCATCACCTAAAAATTAACTTGTTTTTAGATCATTTTCACTTGTTTCAAACTAATTTCATTTCATTTTCATTTCATTTATTAGTTTATTTGAGATGGGACTCCACATATCCATGAACATACAAAAACAATTATTTGATGTAAATATGCCAGATTTAGCTAGAAAGCTAGTTTCCACATTACATTCACGTTAAAAAGCAGCTTGTTTTTAGACATTTTTTACTTCTTTCAAGCAGATTTTCACTTGAAATGAGTAGAAAAATCTGCCAGTGAAAGCAGTTTTTTTTGTGTTTGTAATAAGAAAGAAAAACTTGCTCCATTATCAGATTTTTCTACTTATTTCAAGTGAAAATCTGCTTGAAAGAAGTAAAAAGTGTCTAAAAACAAGCTGCTTTTTAATGTGATGAGTCTTATTTTAAGTAGAATGATATTTGTTTTGACTAGAAATAAGACATTTTGACAAGAAATAAGACATATTCTTGGTAAGATTTTGAGTTTTTGCAGTGTAGATTCAGGCTGCTTCCTCTCTCTCAGCCCAAAGAAACCCAACATGGCGTCCCCCCCCCGCGGCGAGGCCTCGTCCCCCCCCCGCTCCTCTCCTCCTCTCCTCTCTCTCTTTCTCTCCCTCCGCCTCCAAACCAGCTCCGACAAATTTGATTTAGCAGCCCTCGCTCTCCCCGTTCCCCGGGAAAGAAAACAAATATTGTTATAATGGTAATAACATCTATTTGGACGGCGGCGACAAACGGCGGCGGGGCCCCTTTGAAGGAGACCCCTCCCTCCCTCCGCTGTGCCGCCGCCGCCGTATCGCTCAACCTTATTCTTATTCATGAAAGCCGCGGTTATGCATATTAGCGCCAAACTAGCTATTCTACTCAGCGGCATTTGGAGTGTCAATCATCCTTACGGGATACAAGAGGCCGCGGCGACAAAGCGGCGAGGAGGAGATCGGCTGACAAATTGTCCCCAAAGTCAAATTTGACAGGCTTTTATGATTAATGGGCTTGATTATGGAGAAGTATCTGCACACACTCATTTCCTGGTGTTTCTCCGGCTGGAGGAGGAGGAGAAGAGGAGGAGAAGAAAGAGGCTGAGTGGATTGAATTAGCAGTGAAAAGGACAGGTAGAGAGAGAGAGAGAGAGGGAGAGGTCTCACCTAATAAACAGCAGGAGATAAGAGAGAGGAGGGGGGGGGGGGCTGACACTGCTCTCTCTCTCTCTCTCTGTGTGTGTTAGTGGTCAATGTTAATAAAAGACAACAGACTGGGGTCAATGTAACACACACACACACACACACACATGTGTTTGTAATGCTATCTTTGTGAGGACACTCGTTGACATATGTGACCCGATCCATCAAAGTGAGTCACAGTGATGATCCAAATTTCAAAATTGAGATTTTGGTATCAATGGAAAGATTAGAAAATAAGCTTTAAAATGATACCCTAGTCAAAATCCTACATTTGATGGTTTTCAAGATGTGGCCATTTGAATTACGATCTCCTACTCTCTTATTCTGTTCTAAAATCTGAGGAAATTGCAGTTAAAGTTTTTGCCAGTGACTCTGGCATCTGTTTCTGTACCACGTGATTACACGCACCCTATACGGTCCCTTGTTGTCATAGAGACACCATTCAATGACCCTCGGAAAGCAGAGAATCTCACAATTCAGATGCTTTTTACAGCTCGTCTCTATCATAAACGGTTCAGAAGTTGTCATGTTTTGTTGACGTTTTGTAAAACATGTGCAAGCGTGTACGTTCGGTTTAGAATCGATGCTACGCTCTGTTAGCGTCGATGCTACTCGGTTTAGCATCTGTTTCTGTACCCGTCCCTTCTCGTCATAGAGGCACCATTCAATGACCGTCGGTAAGCGGAGAATCCCGTGATTCAGATGCAGTTTACAGCTCGTCTCTATCATGAACGGTTCAGGAGATATTTCATGTTTTGCACCGAAGCAACGCTCATTTTCAGAGGGTTTAAGTTGCAAGTCGACTTTAATCATCATTTTCGTGCCTTTTCTCAATTATCTGGACTGTGAAACTTTGGGAGATTTTTTTTGAATGTCATTGCTTTGAAATTAGGGTAAAACATTTTTTTTTATTTTCTATGGGTTTTCCACGTTATCAGCTGATTATCTAAAAGTAGAACGTTGCGACATCCGACTCATTTTGATAGAACGGGTCACATATAATGTTTTCCCTTTAGCCCCTAACTCTAACACCTCGTCCTGACGTACAGCGAGCGAAGCGAAGCGGCAACGACAACTTGCGTGAAAGTGTCCTGATATGCAGCGTGACAATTTTGTCGCGAGTATATTCTATTGGTTCAGAATCCAAACCAATCAAATTATCGAGGGACGGAAACAAACTTGCAGCGCTATTTTGAGATTCCTGGCATTTCCCTGGTTGCTGTTTCTCACATCTTGGAGTGTTTTTTCCTCTCATATTCTCCTCTCTCTGATAACTAGCTTGTCAACAAGAAGCAGTGTGGACTTATCAACCAATAAGAAGTGTTTAGGGGCGTATCCTCTGGATATGTACTTAAGTACAGTACTCTGAATGCCGATAAATCAAAGACCATGCTATTTTCAAATGGCAAGCAGCTTCCATCTGACCTTCCAAACTTGTCAACTGTTCATGGGGTTGAAATTGAAATAGTCACATCCTATAAATACCTATTCTAATTGATGAGAACCTGTCCTTTAAACTGCACATCGACAAACTTGTTTCTAAACTGAAACTGAAATTAGGGTTCTTTTTTTAGGAATAAATCATGTTTTTCGTTGCAAGTCAGAAAACACTTGATCAACTCTCTCGCGTTTTATTACTGGTTGCAGCTACCGTGTACATCACTGTTCCTTATATGCCGTCGCACATTGTCCATCTCTGTGTGTCCGTAGACTCTCTCACTGGCTGACTTTTATTTATAAATCTGTTCTTGGACTTTTGCCTACATATTGTGTGTGTACACATGTGTAGAAACCTCAGCCGATATGGCCTCAGCGTTCTCTGGATGTTATACAGATGCAGATCTCCCGAGAGTGAGAACGGAACGGGGCAAAAAGGCTTTTAAATTTTCAGCCCCGTCGACCTGGAACGATGTGCAGAAGGACTTGAAACTGACACATCTTGTAACTCTGGGTGAATTGCCGTCTTGGCCAGGTCACTCTTGGAAAAGAGGTTTTAAATCTCAATGAGTTTTTTACCTGGTTAAATAAAGGAAATTTACTCCGTTACTGTCCACCACTGACACACACACACACACACACACACACACACACACACACACACAAGAAACAACAAGACTGTTTTATGAATGAGAATGAAGTTCACGTCGTCTAACTCTCTCTCTGTCTCTATCTCTCGTGCTGCAGCCTTGAACGAGCCGACCATCGACTACGGCTTCCAGAGGTTACAGAAGGTCATCCCCCGTCACCCCGGAGACCCCGAGAGGTTACCTAAGGTCAGTGGAGACCAGTCATTAAGTCGCCGCCGCCGCCGTGCGTGCAGCGCTGGGGTCAGAGGTCAGAGGTCAGAGGTCAGACTCGAGGCCGGGAGGTTAGTTTAGTGCAGCAGGTAGTAGTTACCCAGAATGCACCTGTCAGTCAGTCAGAGCGGCCACGTTCAAGCGGCGGTTTGTCCCCGCTGGGCTGCCGTATGTAGACCAACACCTGCACGGAGACACCTGCACTGCAAAAACTCAAAATCTTTCCAAGAATATTTGTCTTATTTCTTGTCAAAATGTCTCATTTCTAGTCCAAACTAATCTCTTTCCACTTTAAATAAGACTCTTCACCTGAAAAATTTACTTGTTTTTAGATCATTTTCATTTGTTTCAAACTAATTTTCACTTGAAATAAGTAGAAAAATCTGCCAGTGAAAGTAAGTTTGTTGTGCTTGTAATAAAAAAAGAAAAACTTTCTCCACTATCAGATTTTTCTACTTATTTCAAGTGAAAATCTGCTTGAAAGAAGTAAAAAGTGTCTGAAAACAAGCTACTTTTTATGTGATGAGTCTTATTTTAAGTAGAATGAGATTTGTTTTGACTAGAAATGACATATTGACTAGAAATAAGACAAATATTCTTGGTAAGATTTTGAGTTTTTGCAGTGTGATTGGATCAGCTGGTTCCGCTCAGTGCTGCTGGAGGCTCACTTTTTTAACCATTGTTTGACTTAATTTTTTCTTTTTGAAATTTTACCACTTTTTTTGGGAGAAATTTTACCACTTTTTTGTAAAAAAAAAAAAAAAAAAGAAAAGCGAAATTTGATCACTTTTTTCTAATTTTTTAAAAAACTTTTTTGTTTATTTTTTTTGAAATCTCACCACTTTTTCCTAGAAATGTTTCAACTTTTTTCCCCAGAAATTGCTGTAAATCTTTCAACAATGTACGCCTAATTTAAACGTACATTGATTGCTTGTGTATTTCTGGTGTTTGCTTCAATATGTTGTCCAATGGGGCTCCGTGGTCGAATTTGTGTGTTGATATAAAAAAGTTTGAGAACCACCAGTGATACAAGTATGAACAGTTTACCACCTAAAAAGCAGTTTACCCACTACAAAACATTAGACTACACCACTGATGAGATTCCAGTGTCGTCATCGATCATGTGATGTTTCAAACTGAATCGTTCAGATTTGATTCAACAGATGATAAATAGTCTACATCTTTCCCACTGTCAGTAAAGGCATCGTCTGTTTCTGATAATAACTGATTACTAATCGTTAAGTTTCTGATCAGATTCAGTGTTTGTCTGTAAAACTGAAGGAGGTCAAAGGTCAAAGGTCAAAGGTCAGCGTCACTGTGACATCATAAAGTTCAAACTCCTCTGGTCACTGAAGGAACTCGTCCATGTTCCCTTCTTCTCCTTCTTTTCCCTCTTCGTCTTCTTCTTTCTGCTGTGTCGCTGTGATCTGAATTTTAAAAAGTGTTGAATCATTCACACTTTTCATTTATTAATTAGTTCTAGTATCTCCTTTGTAACTCTTCATTTAATGTATTGTTTTATTGGACGCAGCAGAAGAGATCAGATCAAACAGCAGCAGCAGCAGCAGCAGCAGCAGCAGCGCCCTGAACAACCTGAATTAATAATTATATACATATATAAATAATAATAATAGCCTATAATAATAATAAAAAGAGAATTAAACAGACACATCTGAGCAACAGCATCAGACGGTCGAGACACTGAGGTGAAGTTCTTTAAAGGGATAGTTAAACATTCTGTCAAATTGTCCCATTGCCATAATCCCTATAGTCAGGTTCGTTACCTTTAATTTCGGTGCAAGCTGTTTTTAGAACGGCGGAGCAGAGCCGTGAGCTGCTCAGAGCTACACTACAGAGGCTCATTATGGGATTTCTTTGTTGATTTCCCTCATCAAACTCATCAAATACACAATCCAACAACTCCACAACGCTCTGGTGGACAAGTTGTGAGCTGCACATTCACCACGCTATGAGATAATAACACAACGTTACCAGACAGAGTTGTTTTAGAGGGAAATTCATGCAAAACCGCTGATGCGTGTTGCCTTCAGGGACAGTTTTTCATCATCAGTCTCTGCATTTCCCTCTAAAACAACTCTGTCTGGTAACGTTGTGTTATTATCTCATAGCGTGGTGAATGTGCAGGTCACAACTTGTCCACCAGAGCGTTGTGGAGTTGTTGGATTGTGTATTTGATGAGTTTGATGAAGGGAAACCAAGAAATCCCATAATGAGCCTCCGTAGCGTAGCTCTGAGCAGCTCACGGCTCTGCTCCACCGTTCTAAAAACAGCTTGCACCGACAATTAAAGGTAACGAACCTACTGCTATGACTATAGGGATTATGGCAATGGACCAATTTGACTAAATGTGAATGAACTATCCCTTTAAATCAACAAACAGCAGCAGTGAAGTCAATGTTAATGTAAAAACACCGGCCTGTTCCTTTAAGACACAGTATGAAGAGATTATTCTGGGCTGGCTGCTGGCTGCTGGCTGGCTGGCTGGCGGCTGTGAGGATAACCGAGGCCGACTCGGTGCGGCGGCGGCGCTGACACTCGAAAGCAGCTGCCAAATTGAAACCATTTATCAAAATCTGACATCGGAGATCCAGTCACCAAAAAAGCAGTTTATTTGTAAATTGATACTAATAGTGAACACACATTGTCTGGCCCTGCTGTGATGCCCAAACAACCCCCCTCCCCTCCCCTTCCTCCCCCCTCCCCCTCCCCCTCCCCGGCTGATAAATATTTATTTATTCACAAGAAGAAAAACTCAATAAGAACAAGGGGACGAATCAGAGCGGCGGCGAGCAGCGAGGATCATGTGACCGAGCAGCAACGAGGGGTTAACTGAGGCTGTCACTTCCTGTTTGGTTTCACCTGCAGCAGCCGGCGCTCAGGAGGACAAGAAAGGGGGGAGGAGGGGAGGGGGGGGAGAGAGATGTTCAGAGTTGTTTTTGTGGACAGGTGGAGCGACAGCGAGCAGATTGATTCGTCAGCTGGAGGAGGAGGAGGAGGAGGAGGAGGAGGAGGAGGGGGGGGGGGGGGGGGTTGAATAAAGAGCAGGTTGATTTCAGGTAAAAGATGCACTGCAAAAACTCTATATCTTTCCAAGAATATTTGTCTTATTTCTTGTCAAAATGTCTCATTTCTAGTCAAAACTAATCTCTTTCCACTTAAAATAAGACTCATCACCTATAAAAATGAACTTGTTTTTAGATCATTTTCACTTGTTTCAAACAAATTTTCAATTGAAATAAGTAGAAAAATCTGCCAGTGAAAGGAAGTTTTTTGTGCTTGTTATAAGAAAGAAAAACTTGCTCCACTATCAGATTATTCTACTTATTTCAAGTGGAAAATCTGCTTGAAAGAAGTAAAAAAGTGTCTAAAAACATAAGCTGCTTTTTAATGTGATGAGTCTTATTTTAAGTAGCATGAGATTTGTTTTGACTAGAAATGACATTTTAACTAGAAATAAGACAAATATTCTTGGTAAGATTTTGAATTTTTGCAGTGTGGGAACTGGTCTGGAATCAGAGGAAGAGAAAAACCTTTATTTATGTATGTATGTAACCCTCCTGTTGTCCTCCTTGGTCAAGGAAGGAAGGAAGGAAGGACGAAGGGAAAGAAGGAAGGGAAAACAGAAGGAAATACAGAACGAAGGAAGAAGGAAGGATGAAGGGAAGGAAGGAAGGAAAGAACGATAGAGGGAGGGAATAGATTTGTTCAAGGAAGGAAGAAAGAAGGAAAGAAGAAAGGAAAGAAGGAAGGAAAGAAAGATGGAGGGAGGGAGGAAACTGATTGGGTTAATTGGGTCAAAAAGGAAGGAAGAAGTAAGGACGAAGGGAAGGAAGGAAGGGAAAAGGATTGTGGAAAGAAGGAAGGGAAAATGTAAGGAAAGAAAGATGGAGGGAGGGAATAGATTCGTTCAAGGAAGGAAGAAGAAGGAAGGAGGAAGTAAGGATGAAGTGAAGGAAGGAAGGGAGGGAGAAACGATTGTGGAAAGAAGGAAAGGAAAAAGGAAGGAAAGAAAGATGGAGGGAGGAAACAGATTGGGTTAATTGGGTCAAAAAGGAAGGAAGAAGAAGTAAGGACGAAGTGAAGGAAGGAAGGAAGGAAGGAAGGAAGGAAGGAAGGAAGGAAGGAAGGAAGGAAAGAAAGATGGAGGGAGTTCTGAGGCAGTGACGTCACATTGTTACCGTGGTTACTCCTACGTACATTAATATTCACAACAAAGATGGCCGCCGCTGCTGTTTGTTCACAGTTAACCCTTCACACACCGAGCTGCACGACCTCTGTGACCTTTGTGTGACTTTCTACTTTGTTTCCTTTGTTTTCACAATTAATCGCCGTATTAAACGCCACAATTAATTGATCGCAAAGATTCCTAAATACCGTCACTTTCCAAAAAAAGATTATGAACCGTGTCGGCAGATGTGCACAGATACCGGTCCATTTATCTAACGTAACGTTGAATTGGTAGGAGTTTAAATCCTAGAGTGTCAAAGATTAAAATGAATTTAAACATTTGGTATCAATGACAATTAATGACTTGAATAGCCTATTTCAAACGCTTCCCCTGGTGGATTAATAGCCTAATTGGTCATATTTTAATAGATATTTAAAATATTTTATAATAAGTAATGTATATTTTAACTATATTTGATTTTACACATTAATAGTGTGAAATTAATTAATGCATAGTAATAATCGTGATAATCGTAACACCGTGATTATTTCTCTGACAATAATCGTACCAAGTAAATCTATAATCGTGACATCCCTACTCAGGACCGATGAAGATCTAATCTAATCAATAATCTATAGTCACATAATTATAATGAATAGTTATTGTAGTTTAGTAGAGAGAGTCTGTGACCTCAGGAGTCTCTCATCAGCTCAACGCTGTAGTTTTTACACGCTGACAGTGAACGCACCACCACCAGCAGCAGCAGCACCAGCAGCAGCCGTGAGCAGTTCAGGGACAGTCGTTGTAAAATCACTGAGCCTCTTCATCAGAGTGTCTCATCACAAACAACCCTGATCTGGACTTTGTGTGTGTGTATGTGTGTGTGTGTGAAGTGTGTGTGTGTGTGTGTGTGTGTGTGTGTGTGTGTGTGTGTGTGTGTGTGTGTGTGTGTGAGGTGTGTGTGTGTGCAGGGGGGGGGGGGGGGGGGTCAGTGTTGAGGGATTTGTATTAATTCCACTTCATGAATGAGGAGTTTCCTGCTCATTGAGAATAATGAGCAATATTCAATTCATGAGCTGAATTTCAATCCGTTTCCTCTGAATGGAATTAACCCCCCCCCCCCCAGCTCCACCTCCACCCTCGGCCTGATCACCGCTAATATGGACCTCCACCTACACCTCCACCTCCACCCCCCCCACCACCACCCTCTTGCTTCCTGCTCCTCCTGATATCTGTAGCTGAGCTGTAGTGATCCAGGCGGTTGGATTGTTTATCGTAACATCTGTAACAGACTGCTCTAGCATGTTAGTTCCTGTTAGCATTAGTTAGCATCAGTTACATGGTGTCTGTTAGCATCAGTTAGCATCAGCTAGTGTCTGTGGTGTCTGTTAGCATCAGTAAGTGTCTATTTATGGTGTCTGTTAGCATCAGTTAGCATCAGCTAGTGTCTGTGGTGTCTGTTAGCATCAGTTAGCATCAGCTAGTGTCTGTGGTGTCTGTTAGCATCAGCTAGTGTCTGTGGCGTCTGTTAGCATCAGCTAGTGTCTGTGGTGTCTGTTAGCATCAGTTAGCATCAGCTAGTGTCTGTGGTGTCTGTTAGCATCAGCTAGTGTCTGTGGCGTCTGTTAGCATCAGCTAGTGTCTGTGGTGTCTGTTAGCATCAGTTAGCATCAGCTAGTGTCTGTGGGTGTCGGTTAGCATCAGCTAGTGTCTGCGGGTGTCTGCTAGCATCAGTTAACATCAGCTAGTGTCTGTGGGTGTCTGTTAGCATCTGTTAGCATCAGCTAGTGTCTGTGGCGTCTGTTAGCATCTGTTAGCATCAGCTAGTGTCTGTGGTGTCTGTTAGCATCTGTTAGCATCAGTTAGTGTAGGCCGAGGCTACATGGTGTAACATTAGCATCTGCTTAGCTTAGTCTAGCCTACTCTCTGTCCAGGTGACTCGCTAATAATGAGCAATATTCAATTCATGAGCTGAATTTCAATCCATTTCCTCTGAATGGAATTAACCCCCCCACATCACCACCCACATCACCACCCCCATCACCCCCCCCGCTCCACCTCCACCCTCGGCCTGGGCCTGATCACCGCTAATATGGACCGCCACCTACACCCCCCCTCCCCCCACCCTCCTGCTCCTCCTCGCCGTGCCGGCCCATCCATATTTTATAGAGATCAGTGCGATGTGGAGGGAGGAGGAGGAGGAGATGTGTTGGGGTGTGGGGGGGGCAGAGGGGGGGTCTGTATCTGTAGCTGAGCTCGGGGTGATTTATCATTGTTAAGGCCGCTGTCTGATGGCTTCTCCTCCAGGGTCACACTGATCCCTGTTTGCCCTGCACCTCCTCCTGCACCGAGCCGGCCCCCGTAATTAAGCCCCAAGAAACCAATGGAAGAAAATAGAAAAGAGGAGGAGGAGGAGGAGGGGGGGTTGAGGGGGGTGTCAAGAGATGGACTGAAGAAGGGCGAGGGCACGGGGGCCACAAGAGGAGAAAGAGGAGGTTTTTATAGTTTTAGGTAAAAGAAGCTGAGCCAGAAACAGAGAGAATACGGGTGGTATTTAACATGTTATTAACATCCAATAATACAACTTTATTTGTTGAGCACTTTAAAACATCCACGATGAAGCAAAGTGCTGCACAGGATAATAAATAAAAGCATCAGAATTAAAGACTTAAGGCATAAAATAACATGATTAACATGTTATTACCGAGTGGATCAGGTGAGGTCACTGAGCCAAACAAGAAAAGGAGGGAGAGATAGAAAAAGAAAGAAGAAGGAAGGAAGGAAGAAAGAAAGAAAGAAAGAAAGAAAGAAAGAAAGAAAGAAAGAAAGAAAAGGAGGGAGAGATAGAAAGAAAAAGAAAGAAAGAAAGAAAGAAAGAAAGAAAGAAAGAAAGAAAGAAAGAAAGAAAAGGAGGGAGAGATAGAAAAAGAAAGGAAGGGAGGAAGGAAGGAAGGAAGAAAGAAAGAAAAGGAGGGAGAAATAGAAAAAGAAAGAGGAAGGAAGAAAGAAAGATAGATAGACAAAAAGAAAGAAAGAAATAAAGAAAGAAAAGGAGGGAGAGATAGAAAAATAAAGAGGAAGGAAGACAAAAAGAAAGAAAGAAAGAAAGAAAGAAAGAAAGAAAAGGAGGGAGAAATAGAAAAAGAAAGAGGAAGGAAGAAAGAAAGATAGACAAAAAGAAAGAAAGAAAGAAAGAAAAGGAGGGAGAAAGAGGAAGAAAAAGAAAGAAAGAGAAAGAAAGAAAGAAAGAAAGAAAGAAAGAAAGAAAGAAAGAAAGAAAGAAAGAAAGAAAGAAAGAAAGAAAGAAAGAAAAAGAGGGAGAGATAGAAAGAGAAAGAAAGGATGGAAGGTGACAGGTGTGTCGATGATGTCACCAACACCGGTCACATGACCAGTCCAACGCCTCCACCATGACACTGGGAGGGAGAGGGGGAGAAACGGGGGAGAAAGAGGGGATGAGGGGGAGAGGAGGAGGAGAGCAGGTTAAACAGACTCAGGTGATTCTCTCTCTCTCTGGTTCAGACCAGTTTTTCTCCGTCTGATGAGGTTTCTCTCTCTCTCTCTCTCTCTCTCTCTCTCTCTCTCTCTCTCTCTCTCTCTCTCTCTCTCTCTCTCTCTCCATCTTCAAGGAGTTGATTAAACCCTCTGAGATCGTCCTGTTTCTCTGCACCTCCACCTCCTGCTAGCTGTGTGTGTGTGTGTGTGTGTGTGTGTGGTGTGTGTGTGTGTGTGTGTGTGTGTGTGTGTGTGTGTCAGCTTCTCACCTGGACAAACAGGTATCGACTCATCAGCTGATTGCTGCTGCTGCTGCTGCAACACTCTGCACCGATTGTTCCCACGTTCACATCGCACCTCAAACGCACCTCAAACAGCTGCTGCATGGGCCATCGTATCACAGTAACCTGGTCAGAACTAACTAACTGTAGTAGCTACAGCCTTCGATAATAATCTATAATCATTATTGATCAGTTGATTAGTTGTTATCAGGAACAGGAGGCTCAGAGTCCAAGTCTGTTACCACCTGGGGAGAACAGGTGCACTGTGGGAAATGTAGTGTATCATAAGTAATCACAGACTGACTGCTTCAGCATGTTAGTTCCTGTTAGCATTAGTGTCTGTACATGGTGTCTGTTAGCATCAGTTAGCATCGGTTACATGGTGTCTGTTAGCATCAGTTAGCAGGTTAAAGCAGAAGTATTTTTGCGTTAATATAAGTCTTAAATAGTTGTATCTTCCGACAGCAATCACTTCTATAGAGTGTTTGGATCGAAACACGGGTCTCTCAGTCACTCTGCTCTGCTCTGAGCCGAGGAGAAAACTTTCCTTGTATCCTACAACCTTTATCCAATGAGGAGAGAGAACGGCATAAAGGGGCAGTCCTCTCTGTGTGTGCAGCCAAGGGATGTGCCTGAATGTGGTGACGTAGGGACGAGGACCAATAGATCCATGACGAGGGAGGGGGCTGCTAACTCCATCGGCTGACAAGACGTTATGGTGCGTTCAAGGCAACTCGTAACTCGTGTTTTTCCGACCTGTGAAGTCGTACCAGTTCGATCTGGTACGAGTTCACGGGTCAGAAGTTACGAGTGGCCGTTATAGTGACTTTCACAGGTAAAACAGGTCGGAAAAACACGAGTGGGTTGCCTGGAACGCTACAAAGTCGTAAGTCGTGACTTGAAGCTGTAATTTACGGTTTCAAAAGCCTGCCTGGAACGCAGCATTATAGCCAAAACGACGGGATCGCTTACTTCTGCTTTAA
>NC_139894.1:4921185-4951185 GCF_905171665.1 Trachurus trachurus | reverse complement strand
CTTTTCTTTTCTTTCCTGTTTCCTTCTTGTTATTTTTTTCTGTTTTTCCCTTTTCCTTCTTTCCTTTCCTTTCTTTTCTTCTCATTCTTTTCCTTTTCTTTTCTTTTCTTTTCTTTCCTTCCCTTCCCTTTCTCTTCTTTTCTTCTCATTCTTTTCTTTTCTTTCTTTTCTTTCCTGTTTCCTTCTTGTTATTTTTTTCTGTTTTTTCTTTTCCTTCATCCTCTTCTTTTCCTCAAACCTCCCCCTCCTCTGTGTGTGTGTGTGTTTATGCATTACTAATGTGTGTGTGTGTGTTTATCTATTTATTCGCCGGCCCTTCCATCACCGTGGCGACACGTCGAGCTGCCGATGCTCAGATTGGACGTTTCCTCTCCCGTGGGCTGATGGGAAAACTGCCCCGGGGCCAGAGAGGAGTGTGTGTGTGTGTGTGTGGCGGAGGGGGCGGAGCCTCGGCGGTTTAGGTGTGGGTGGGGGCGTGGCCTGTGACAGGTGAACTAATAATGCTGCGTTCAAGACAACTCGGAAGTTGGAAAAAAAACGAGCTCCGAGTTGTAAAAAATGAATTGAACGGCGTCGAACTCGGAAATTACAGGTCAGAAACTCAAAACATGGCGGCCCTCGTCTTAAACGGTTAGAATTTAGACATTTTAAGTTATTTGTTGAGGTTTGAATGCATATTTTTGTAGCCTATATGAAATACGTTTATATTAAGCTGTGATTGTTGTATGGTGTGAAATTGCGGTTCCTCGTATGTGACGGAAACCAGCCTATTTTTTAGGCCTTTTCTCGAAAATTGCATATCCATAATAAAATGAGTATAATCTCTGCAACCACAAGGTCTATTTGAATACTTTTGGTGTCATAATAAAGGGTAAAAATTGAATTGAGGAATTGCTGAGATGTGTAAATTTCAGTATATCTGTTACTGGTGAAGAGTAAATGAAGATGACACACATAAAAAAAATTAATAAAATTAATATTCGCCTAAAAAAAAATCATATTTTTGATGAGTGCCCTTTAGAATAATGCTGATGAAGCTCAAACTCTCTATAAAATCATTGTACAACATATGAACATTGTCTCTGCAGTGGTTGATTCTGATTAATTGAAGCAGGACAAAATTATTGAGATTTTACTACAAAATATTAAGGCGAACTTTCCAAAATGTCCATTTTTGGCACAGCTTGGAACCACCTGCCACTATAAACCATTGTTTAATCTTTATTTTCACACAATTTGCATAAACTAACTGAAAATGAATCAGCCAGGACTGAATAAGAATTGCATTCCTAACTGTTTTTTTTCTCCAGAGTTCCTGCAGCGTGAACGACGCAATGATGTCGGAAGTCGGAAATTTTCGAGTTGGGATTTCCGACCTCCGAGTTGTTTTGAACGCAGCATAACCCCCCCCCCTCCTCTCTCTCTCCTGCAGGAGGTGCTGTTGAAGCGAGCGGCCGACCTGGTGGAGGCTCTTTATGGGATGCCGCACAACAACCAGGTGAGGCTCTGATTGTCCGACAGCGCTCGCTCTGCGGTCACGTGACTTCCTGTCAGGGGGCATGGCTTCGTTGTGACATCACTGGGTGTTTGTTCAGCTCAGTGTGTCTCTTCTTCTTTAACCTGCAGGGAAAAAGAAAAATATGTTTTTTGAATGTCGTTATACCTATTTGTTTTGGATGGAACTACACTGCAAAAACTCAAAATCTTACCAAGAATATTTATCTCATTTCTAGTCAAAACTAATCTCATTCTACTTAAAATAAGACTCATCACATAAAAAGCAGCTTGTTTTTAGACACTTTTTACTTCTTTCAAGCAGATTTTCACTTGAAATAAGTAGAAAAATCTGATAGTGGAGCAAGTTTTTTTTCTTATTACAAGCACAAAAAACTTACTTTCACTGGCAGATTTTTCTACTTATCTCAAGTGAAATTTTGTTTGAAACAAGTGAAAATGATCTAAAAACAAGTTAATTTTTAGGTGATGAATCTTATTTTTAGTGGAAAGAGATTAGTTTTGACTAGAAATGAGACAAATATTCTTGGAAAGATTTTTAGTTTTTGCAGTGTAGAAGACATGTTTAAATTTTTGACAGGGAATAATTCAACAAAAATAAGTAGAAAAGTAAGTGATTAAACAGTAAATATGAGGAAGTGAGGAACAATACAAACATGAATGAATAATACAAAACAATAATAATGAATGAGATGATGAGAAAAAGAGAGAAAAAAGAAAGTCTTATTCTAGTTTGATGCTATGGTTTGACGAAGAAGTAAAAAGTGTCTAAAAACAAGCTGCTTTTTAATGTGATGAGTCTTATTTTAAGCAGAAAGAGATTTGTTTTGACTAGAAATAAGACAAATATTCTTGGTAAAATTTTGCAGTGTATGTAGTGTGTAGTGTACTGTAAGTGAGACCAAAGATTACGTTCCTGTCTTAGCGGGACAATGAAGTTTTTTCTAATTCTAAGACACACTGATTTATTCTAAACTAAAACAACAGACATTCAGTGATTCTATTAACAGACTGCACTGCAAAAACTCAAAATCTTACCAAGAATATTTGTCTTATTTCTAGTCAAAATGTCATTTCTAGTCAAAACAAATCTCATTCTACTTAAAATAAGACTCATCACATTAAACAGTAGTAAGAACATGTTCTTAATTGATTTCGCCTGGTTAAATAAAGGTTAAATTAAAAAAAAAAAGCTTGTTTTTAGACACTTTTTACTTCTTTCAAGCAGATTTTCACTTGAATTAAGTAGAAAAATCTGGAGCAACTTGCTTTCACTGGCAGATTTTTCTACATGGTTTGACTGATGAGCTACTTTTTGAGAGCTTTTTTATCGGTTATTGATGATTGGTTATTGATTATTGCAGGAGATCATCCTGAAGCGGGCGGCCGACCTGACCGAGGCGCTCTACAGCGTTCCCCGCAGCCACAACCAGCTGCCGTCGCTCACCGGCTCGGCCGCACACTCAGGCATGATGGGAGTCAACTCGTTCAGCAGCCAGCTCGCCGTCAACATCTCCGAGGCCTCGCAGGCCGACCAGGGTAAACTGCTGTTACTCTTATACCTTCATCTTTTACTATCTCACAATTAGATTTGATTCTGATTTTTGGGGCTATGATTCGATTCATAATGGATTTTCGATTCAAAAGGATTTGATTCCTAATGATTTCTGCTTCAGTCTGTCGGTGTGAAAAGATCCTCATGATCTACTCCAGTCTGCTTTACAAGACAGACTGCACTGCAAAAACTCAAATCTTACTAAGAACATTTGTATTATTTTTAGTCAAAACAAATCTCATTCTACTTAAAATATGACCCATCACATTAAAAAGTAGCTTGTTTTTAGACACTTTTTACTTCTTTCAAGCAGATTTTCACTTGAAATACTGTAAGTAGAAAAAGTTTTTCTTTCTTATTACAAGCACAAAAAACTTACTTTCACTGGCAGATTTTTCTACTTATTTCAAGTGAAAACTAGTTTGAAACAAGTGAAAATGATCTAAAAACAAGTTAATTTTTAGGTGATGAGTCTTATTTTAAGAGAAAAGAGATTAGTTTTGACTAGAAATGAGACATTTGGACAAGAAATAAGACAAATATTCTTGGTAAGATTTCGAGTTTTTGCAGTGTTAAAACTGTTGCATAAAAGCAATATCACATATTGCTTAAGTAACAAAATTAAAAGTGCCTCTTTATTAAAACAATAGTGCAGTTAAACATGCTGCCTTTTGAATTCTAAGGAAATGGATTTTCCTTAGAATTGGTTTCATTGTTTTATTTTTTTAAATCGATTTTGGGACATTTTATATCGATTCTGAATCGTATTAAATGATTCACATGAATTGTTATGTGAATCGATTTTTTGGCACAGCCCTACTCTACAGTTACAGTTACTGTTACAGTTACAGTTACTGTTATAGTTACAGTTACTCTATAGTTACTGTTGCTCCTTCTTGTCTTGGCTCTCTGAACGACCAGGAGGCAGCGACTCAGTCTGGAAATATTTAGAGCCGTGGATCCTCGGTTGCTGCTGTAACATGTGTGTGTGTCTGTGTGTATGTGTGTGTGTGTGTGTGTGTGTGTGTGTGTGTGTGTGTGTGTGTGTGTGTGTGTGTCTGTGTGTGTGTGTGTGTGTGTGTGTGTGTGTTAGAGTGTGTGTGTGTGTGTCAGATCGTCTCCATGTTTCCTGTCGTTCTTGCTCAGTGATCAGCTCGTCAAACGCACGTCGACAGGAAACAGATCGAGCTGCTTTTACTCCCCGGACACCTCCCCCTAACCCCCCCCCCCCCCCCCCCCCCACACACACACACACACAGAAACACACACACACACACACACACATACACACACACACACACACACACAGAAACACACACACACACACGCGCGCTCCGGTCTGCTTTCCCCATCGGCAGCGAACACCTTACAGGAATCTATGAGGTCATGGGAAACGAGGCCGAGCTGAAAATTCATAAGTGTTTAGTTTATGTGCGGTGAGCGCCGGTCGAAACATTACAACCCCCCCCCCCCGACACTGCCTCACCCCCCCTATAACCCCCCCCCCCCCCCCCCCCCCCCCCTCCTCCAGTGTGTAACAGCTCCTGGTGCCCGGTGCAATTATCCACCGTGATTAAAACATTAATAAAAACGGCGGCTCGTGAGCCCCGGACTGATCAGAGGAAGAGGAGGGAGAGATTTACTGCTGCAATACACAACACAGCAGCTGTTTCCTCTGTCGGACATGTTTCTAATGTTTCTACTGTGACACATCAGTCTGAGGTCACACATCAGAGTTATTGATCAACTGATCAGTTAAAGGGATAGTAGCATTTTTTTTTAAAGTGTGGTTGTATGATCTCCAAATAGCCCCTAAGTACTTTAATTGCAGTAGAAGACTCTCTGCACTCCTCCCGTTAGCAACGCCAGCCCATAATAGCCCTGCCCAGAGATTTACAACATACAGTGTTGTGAATGGACCCAAAGAAACGGCCTATTTTCACGGCCTAAAAGTGGTTTTACATGAAAAAAAATACACAGTTCCATTGTTCGCTATAATATAATTTTTTCCAGCCCAGTTTTTATTTGGACCTAACCAACTCACGTATCCCTCCGCCCAGGGTTAGCGCCCGCCCATCAGCAGTTGGTTAGGTCCAAATAATAACTTATATTAATAATAAATTATATTATAGTGAACAATGGAACTGTGTATTTTTTTTCAGGTAAAACCTCTTTTAGGCCGTGAAAATAGGCCGTTTCTTTGGGTCCATTCACAACAATGTTGTAGGAAATCTCTGGGCAGGGCTATTATGGGCTGGCGTTGCTAACGGCAGAGAGTCTTCTACTGCAATTAAAGTACTTAGGGGCTATTTGTAGATCATACAACCCCACTTTAAAAAAATGCTACTATCCCTTTAAAACGTCTCTTTGTTTCTTTTCTGTCGTCTGAATCATCAAAGCAGTGGAGAAAGTTTTTCTTTCTTATTACAAACACAAAACATAGTTATACATTAAAAAGCAGCTTGTTTTTAGACACTTTTTACTTCTTTCAAGCAGATTTTCACTTGAAATAAGTAGAAAAATCTGATAGTGGAGCAAGTTTTTCTTTCTTATTACAAGCACTAAAAACTTGCTTTCACTGGCAGATTTTTCTACTTATTTCAAGTGAAAATTTGTTTGAAACAAATGAAAATGATCTAAAAACAAGTTAATTTTTAGGTGATGAGTCTTATTTTAAGTGGAAAGAGATTAGTTTTGACAAGAAATAAGACAAATATTCTTGGGAAGATGTTGAGTTTTTGCAGTGTGTACAGTTAAAAAGACAAGAGAGGACAACAACATGAATCTGACTGAAAAGAAAACTAAAGAACTAAGAACTGTGTTCTCTTTACACTGTAAAAACTCAAAATCTTTCCAAGAATATTTGTCTTATTTCTTGTCCAAATGTCTCATTTCTAGTCAAAACTAATCTCTTTCCACTTAAAATAAGACTCATCACCTAAAAATGAACTTGTTTTTAGATCATTTTCATTTTACTTGAAATAAGTAGAAAAATCTGCCAGTGAAAGTAAGTTTTTTGTGCTTGTAATAAGAAAGAAAAACTTGCTCCACTGTCAGATTTTTCTACTTATTTCAAGTGAAAATTAGCTTGAAAGAAGTAAAAAGTGTCTAAAAACAAGCTACTTTTTATGTGATGAGTCTCATTTTAAGTAGAATGAGATTTGTTTTGACTAGAAATAAGACAAAAATTCTTGGAAAGATTTTGAGTTTAGAGTGTCAAAGTGACCGTACTGTTGATGCAGACAGACAACATAATAATAAATATGTTCTTCCTCCTCCCCCCCAGGTTACTCCCGTAACTCCAACAGCGTGTCCCCCCGTGGCTACGTCCCCAGCTCCACCCCCCAGCAGTCCAACTACAACACCATCACGTCCACCATGAACGGCTACGGAGCGGGGATGACCAACCTGGGCGTTCCCGGCTCCCCCAGCTTCCTCAACGGCTCCACCAACTCCGCTTACGCAAGTGAGTGTCAGTCACGCTGCAAGCCCCGCCCACATCCGCTCTAAGCCCCGCCCACATCCGCTCTGAGCCGGGGAGTCGTGTGTGTGTGTGTGTGTGTGTGTGTGAAGTGTGCTCTGATTGGCTGATTGATTGCACTGCAAAAACTCTAAATCTTTCAAAGAATATTTGTCTTATTTCTAGTCAAAATGTCATTTCTAGTCAAAACAAATCTCATTATACGTAAAATCACGTAAAAAGTAGCTTGTTTTTAGACACTTTAGACTTATTTCAAGCATTTTTTTACTTATTAAGTAGGAAAATCTGAAAAATCTTATTACGAGCACAAAAACTTGCTTCCACTGGCAGATTTTTCTACTCATTTCAAGTGAAAATTAGTTTGAAACAAGTGAAAATGATCTAAAAACAAGTTAATTTTTAGGTGATTAGTCTTATATAAAGTGGAAAGAGATTAGTTTTGACTATAAATGAGACATTTTGACAAGAAATAAGACAAATATTCTTGGAAAGATTTTGAGTTTTTGCAGTGTGGTTTGATTGATGAGTTGAAGTGTTGAGGAGGTTTACACTGCAAAAACTCAAAATCTTTCCAAGAATATTTGTCTCATTTCTAGTCAAAACTAATCTCTTTCCACTTTATATAAGACTAATCACCTAAAAATTAACTTGTTTTTAGATCATTTTCACTTGTTTCAAACTAATTTTTCACTTGAAATAAGTAGAAAAATCTGCCAGTGAAATATTTTAAGTGAAAATATGTTTGAAAGACGTAAAAAAAATGTCAAAAACAAGCTGCTTTTTAATGAGACAAGTCTTATTTTAAGTAGAATGAGATTTGTTTTTGACTAGAAATAAGACAAATAATCTTGGTAAGATTTTGAGTTTTTGCAGTGCAGAGGTTATAAACTCTGCAGCTGCAACGTCAGAGTCAGTTTTAATTTGAGTTTGTGCTTCAACAACAGCAGTAGACATAACAGAGGAAGACCAGTGATGAGGCTGAAAGCAGCTTCTGATAGACCAGTAAGGGAACATTGAGCCTCGTTGAGATAAGAAGCAAAGTTTGATTACTTGTTCTAACAATTAACAACAGTATTAAAGGCCACGGTTCATTTAACGTAAAGATTCCTCAATGCCGTGACTTTCTAAAGAAACATTATGTCTGAAACCAGAGAAGCAGATGAGTGAAACTCACATGTATTAAAGGGATAGTTCAACATTTTGTCAAATTGGCCCATTGCCATAATAATCCCTATAGTCATAGCAGTAGGTTCGTTACCTTTAATTGTCGGTGCAAGCTGTTTTTAGAACGGCGGAGCACCGCCGTGAGTTTGGGATTTCTTGGTTTCCCTGCACCAAACTCATCAAATACACAATCCAACAACTCCACAACGCTCTGGTGGACAAGTTGTGACCTGCACATTCACCACGCTATGAGATAATAACACAACGTTACCACACAGAGTTGTTTTAGAGGGAAATACAGAGACTGTTGATGAAAAACTGTCCCTGAAGGCAACGTGCATCAGCGGTTTTGCATGAATTTCCCTCTAAAACAACTCTGTCTGGTAACGTTGTGTTATTATCTCATAGCGTGGTGATCATTCACTTAATGTTACGTTGTGCGGATGTGAACAACTTTTTCTAATTGATAGTTTTGCAGTTTGTGATCAAACATGATTGTGAGGTCGTCAGTTTCAGTGTCAGTGTGACAATAATCGTACCAAGAAAAATCTATAATCGTGCTAGATCAGTCACTTAATTGCTATTGGATGGTGCAGTGATTCCCACTAAACATAACTGATGTGAATTAAGTGTCTACAGTGTCGTTTAAGAGGCCGCAGTGCTTCCTAAAATAATTAAAATAATAATTAAAAGCATTATAAATGATAAGAAAATTATTCTAATCAAAATAAAATACTATTACACAACTGCAGAACAGAAGAAAATGCAAAAATCAATTATTTTGTGGACTTTGTCCTGGATAATGACGACCATGTAGCAGCAGGAGAATGAGCTGAGAGCTGTAGAAGCCGCCGCCGCCGCTACACTAGTTGTGTGTCGGCCATGTTGGCGCCATGTGGGCTCTGATTAAAGGGATAGTTCACCCAAAATTGAAATTTCACTCCCCCTCATGTGGACTAAGGGCTGGGAGAAGTTTCAGAGTCCTCCGTGGCTTCTCTGAGTTACAGGGGGTCTCAGCGTAGCAGTGCATGTCAATATGACGGTTGCAAATGGATACCAGCTGTCTTCGTAGCAAAAAGACACACCAAAAAACATCCAAATACCTCCATGCTGCTCGTATGTAGGCTATGTCCGTTACAAACAAGCTTGAAATATAGACTTATTTAATTTTTTTCAGGACAATTTCTCATGTCGGGGCTTCAATACAAGACGGACATTACAGACGAGCAGTATCGAGGTATTTGGATGTTTTTTGGTGTGTCTTTTTGGACGAAGAAAAGTGAGCTCCGTTCTAAACCGTCATGTACACTGCAAAAACTCAAAATCTTACCAAGAATATTTGTCTTATTTCTAGTCAAAACAAATCTCATTATAATTAAAACAAGACTCATCACATTAAAAGTAGCTTGTTTTTAGACACTTTTTTACTTCTTTCAAGCAGATTTTCACTTGAAATAAGTAGAAAAATCTGACAGTGGAGCAAGTTTTTCTTTCTTATTACAGACACAAAAATTTGCTTTCACTGGCAGATTTTTCTACCTATTTCAAGTGAAAATTAGTTTGAAACAAGTGAAAATGATCTAAAAACAAGTTCATTTTTAGGTGATGAGTCTTATTTTAAGTGGAAAGAGATTAGTTTTGACTAGAAATGAGACATTTTGACAAGAAATAAGACAAATATTCTTGGAAAGATTTAGAGTTTTTGCAGTGTGGACCCCCTGTAACTCAGAGAAGCCACGGAGGACTCTGAAACTTCTCCCATAGCCCTTATTAGTCCACATGAGGGGGAGTATAGGAGATAATGAGTGCATTTCAATTTTGGGTGAACTATCCCTTTAACTCGCCTGGAGTGGCGGCGGCTGCTTGGACGGCGCAGGTGTGTTGTTGTTTTGGAGAGAGAGAGCGGTGAAGTCGTTGTTTTGGCTGCGGTATCAAAGCAGCTCGGTGAGACTCGTTTCTAGACGGTAGCGGCTCAGAACGCAGCCTGCCAGGTGATGCTGTCGTCCCTGGCGACCAAACAACTCGCCTGGCTGAGCTACAGCTTCCTCCGCCGCCGAGGGTGTGTGTGTGTGTGTTAATGTGTGTGTGTGTGTGTGTGTGTTAATGTGTGTGTGTGTGTGTGTGTGTGTGTGGACTGAACACCGCATTGCATTGTTCACCCCCCTCCCTCCCTCCTCTGACTGTCCCCCTGTCCATCCTCCTCCTCATCAGCCTCCCCCCCCTCCCCCACTAACCTCACTAACAGTCTTCTAACATCCTTCGGCTTCGGGCCGAGGCGTTAAAGGGATAGTTCAACATTTTGGCAAATTGGCCCATTGCCATAATAATCCCTATAGTCATAGCAGTAGGTTCGTTACCTTTAATTGTCGGTGCAAGGTGTTTTTAGAACGGCGGAGCAGAGCCGTGAGCTGCTCAGAGCTACGCTACGGAGGCTCATTATGGGATTTCTTGGTTTCCCTCATCATCAAACTCATCAAATACACAATCCAACAACTCCACAACGCTCTGGTGGACAAGTTGTGACCTGCACATTCACCACGCTATGAGATAATAACACAACGTTACCACACAGAGTTGTTTTAGAGGGAAATTCATGCAAAACCGCTGATGCGTGTTGCCTTCAGGGACAGTTTTTCATCAAGCAGTCTCTGCATTTCCCTCTAAAACAACTCTGTGTGGTAACGTTGTGTTATTATCTCATAGCGTGGTGAATGTGCAGGTCACAACTTGTCCACCAGAGCGTTGTGGAGTTGTTGGATTGTGTATTTGATGAGTTTGATGAAGGGAAACCAAGAAATCCCATAATGAGCCTCCATTGGTAGCGTAGCTCTGAGCAGCTCACGGCTCTGCTCCGCCGTTCTAAAAATAGCTTGCACCAACAATTAAAGGTAACGAACCTACTGCTATGACTATAGGGATTATGGCGATGGGCCAATTTGACAAAATGTTGAACTATCCCTTTAATCTGAGCCGACAAACAAACACACAACAAACAGACACACAAACAGACACACAACAACAACAACAGGAAGTGACCGACTGTTGTTGTTGAAAAATCCTTAAATCCTCGTTTGTTTTCACAGCCTCATGTTCAGACTCTGTGGTGCAGGATCAGGCGTTCAGGTGCAAAAACTCAAACTCTTATCAAGAATATTTGTCTCATTTCTAGTCAAAACAAATCTCATTCTACTTAAAATAAGACTCATCACATTAAAAAGTAGCTTGTTTTTGACACTTTTTACTTCTTTCAAGCAGATTTTCACTTGAAATAAGTAGAAAAATCTGATAGTGGAGCAAGTTTTTCTTTTTTTATTAAAAGCACAAAAAACTTGCTTTCACTGTCAGATTTTTCTACTTATTTCAAGTGAAAATTAGTTTGAAACAAGTGAAAATGATCTAAAAATAAATTTTTGCAGTGAAGGTGCAGAATGAGATGTGTTCAGGTGCAGAATGAGACGTTCAGGTGCAAAATGAGACGTTCAGGTATAAAATGAGGCCTGAGGCGCAGAGTGAGATGTGTTCAGGTGCAGAATGAGGCGTTCAGGTGCAGAATGAGATGTTCAGGTGCAAAATGAGACGTTCAGGTGCAAAATGTGGCATTCAGGCGCAGGGTGAGATGTGTTCAGGTGCAACATGAGATGTGTTCAGGTGCAAAATGAGGCGTTCAGGTGCAGGGTGAGATGTGTTCAGGTTCAGGAGGCTGGAGGGAGGCGTTAGCGTAGCTTAGCATGAAGCTCAGAACCAACAGAGGAGTTGAGTCGTGCAGCTTTCAGTCAGACCTCATGGTCTTCTTCAGCAGACGCCGTCGTGGAAACTGAAGAACATTTCAAATCTAAACTTAGGATCAAACCACCTGCAGCTCTGGGTAAGGTAAGCTCCGCCCAGAAATGCTGGTTTTCCGCTTCACGTCGTCAGAAATCTGAACAGATGTTGTGACGACTGAAAGCTCCAGAAGAGAAAAGAGAAACTCACTAAAGGGTTGAACTTCCTGAGTCATGGATATTTTCTTCTTCCTCCTCTTCCTCTGTCATGGTTTGATGTTGCAGCGACAGCTTGGTTCAGTAGCTCTGCTCGTTAACACACTGTTGAACATGATGAAGATCATGGGATGTGACTGAAAGCACCTGTTCTTCTTCCTTATGTTATAAAAAAAAAAAACGACTCAAAGGTCGTAGCTCCGCCCACTTCCTGGGACTGACACTTCCACAGGTGTGTTTCTTCACAGGTGTCTTAATAAAACAATGAAGAGAGTCCAGTCTTTATGCTAAGCTAAGCTAAACTAAGCTAAGCTATGCTATGCTAACTGCCTCCAGATGAACACACTGATGAGTGTGAATTGTTGAACTTTAAAGGACAATTCCACTCAAATCCAACCTGGGCTCTAGTTTCTAATATTTCAGCTCTAACAGAATGAATGATTTTCTTTTTACTGTCCCCTGTCCTGCAGTAACTAGTTCTGTCTGTCCCTGCATCGCCACAGCAACGTAGAATGTTTAGGCTGTTTACATCCCATAAACCAGACAACGTCAGATGTCTTCAAACAGACACCGAGGGGTCTGTTACATGTTGGTAAACGGAGCTGGAATACAAAGTCTCACGTGAACTTGTGAAGTCTCGTGTGAGAGTCAAGTTGAAGGCTATCATGTTTCCACGTCTGAAGCTCCAGTTTGTTTTATCACCTCAGAGCCACAACGTCCTCGTAGCGTCAGAGTAAATTATATGATTATTGTTTATTCTGCCTGTAAACACACTGAGTTTGTCAACGTGTCTCTCACGTGAGACTTCACAAGTTCACGCGAGACTTCGTGAGACTTTCCAGCTCCGTTTCCAAACATGTCGTCGTTCTTTAAGGTAACGAACCCCTCGGTGTCTGTTTGAAGACGTCTGACGTTGTCTGGTTTATGGGATGTAAACAGCCTAAACATTCTACGTTGCCGTGGCGATGCAGGGACATAAAACCAGCATTCGAAAAATAGTGACGGACGAGAGTTTCACTATATATCTACTTTTTCATGTCACTATATCACCGTTTAGACTAATCTGATGTTTGTAAAGTTTATAAAACCAATGATTGGACAAACATTACTATTTATGTGTGCACGTTTTTGTAATTAGTCATGGTTATCAGAGATTAGCCGGGCTAACGGTTAGCTACCTGTTTAACTTTAATAACTCAGTGACTCAATAAACGCTCCATGAAAAAATATTTTCTCCAGCGGATATCTGAGTTCCAACATGACTGAGCTAACTGGAGTAGTTTCATGTCGTGTCCCACAACGGGAGGGTTTTAACAGCTGACGTCCTGCTGTTAGCTTAGCTGCTGCTGTTAGCTTAGCTACCGTTAGCTGTCCCTGTCAGCTGAGCCACTGATGCTTTCTAGACACCGTGATTCCCCCAAACTGAATAAATACAACACATAGCAACACAACAGAGAAATAGTAACTTAATTTTTCTTCAATCATTACAGATTTGTCTAAACGGTGATAGGGCGTGAAAAATATGATATATAGCTAAACTCTCGTTCGTTACTATTGATCTCATTCACATTACGTGCTGGTTTTCTACCCGGAAGTAGAATGTAAACAACAAGGAGATTCGGTCTACAGGGGACAGTAAAAAGAAAATCTACACATTCATTCTGTTAGAGCTGAAATATTAGAAACTAGAGCCCAGGTTGGATTTGAGTGGAATTGTCCTTTAACATGTAGATTACAGTAAAACACACGACGGAGGCAGGTGACGGACACACACACACACACACACAAACACACACACACACACACACACACACTCTGCTGTCAGGTTGGTTTTTAATAGAAAAAAAGAAAAAGAAAAAAGTCCTTCAAGTTATGGATCAACTTTGCCAGATGTGCAGATGTTTGTGTTTCCTGAGGCACGGACCCATTCTTCCTCCTCCTCCTCCTCCTCCTCCTGCACGCCCCTCCTTCTCCTCCTCCTGTCCACCATCCATCACTCACCTCCTCTGTCCGTCCGTCTGCCTGCTCCTCCTCCTCCTCCTCCTCTTCTTCCTCAGCTCCATAGGCCCTTGTTCATTCTCTCCTGTCCATATGGTTTCTGCAGTCAAACAGAAGAGCGCCTTCGCCCCTGTTGTGCGGCCACAGACCTCCCCGCCCCCCACCTGCACCACCACCAATGGCAGCAACCTCCAGGGTGAGCATCCCCATCCCCCCCCACACCCCCTCACCACCACCACCATGCCCCCCGCCCCCCCCCCCCGGCCCCATCCCACAGCGGCGATGAGTATGAGTATGACGCAAGCAGACGTCAAAGTTGATCCATAACTTCTGGCACTTTGTGGAGCAAAAAGGTCAAAAAATATAAATAAAAAATCATAAAAATCATCAAAACAAAAAAAACTGAAAACTGAAAACTGGATTTTTTTCTCTGTAGAAAAAAAGAAAAATCATCGAAACAAACTGAAACAGTAGAAAAAGAACTTAAAACTGATCAATAAATATGTGATAATTATACAATAAGATCTGTGGCACCAAAACACCTGAAGGGGCTCCACCTGTCAATCAGCCGTCTCCATGGAAACAGGAGGTGAAGTAGGAGACTTCAGGTGTTTTGTGCCAACCCCCCCTCCCCCTCCCACTCCCAGCCCCTCCCCTCGTCTCCATGTCACTCACTCTGATCTTTAAAGGGATACGCCCACATTTTTTTTTTCGTGTCTGTTTGCCTCACTCCCGAGTCCATGACCAGCAGATAGACACCATCCTTTCCACTGTGCGTGTAGTAACCATGGAGATAGAGCCGTATCGCCGGTAATTAGCTTAGCTCAAACACTGACAGTGTATAGGTAGTGTTAGCCTGCCTCCACCTAAAGTCGCTAATTAGCTTAGCTCAAACACTGGAAGTGTATGGGTAGTGTTAGCCTGCCTCCTACCTGAGCTGAAACCAGCAGTCAGAAGCTGATTTCATTTTAGCTCTAAACTCTGTAAATATATCACTTTATCCACATTTCAAACATGTTTAGGTGAGAAAGTAGCCGTTTAGATCAGCAGTGTGACGTTAATTTGTCTAAATACCAGCTGTTTACAATTTTGTTCGGACGAATTCGGCGCTACTCAAGCTAGCCGTTGTGACCAACGCACTTCCGGTTACTTTTACAAAATAAAACACCCGTTGCCCTTTACATACAGAAAACCATGACGATAGAATTAGTGCTTTTACTTTGAAACAGGAAGCTAACCTACCCTCGATGTAGCTAGCTTGAACCAAATAAACCGTCTTTGCTTGAACCCTCCGTTTTGACCGATCTCGTCCCGTTACCGGCATTTGACCGCTCAAGATGCCTTACCGGAGAGTTTTGTCAGCTCTGAGACGAAGATCGGCCCGCCGGTTTCTGTTTAGAGTTGCTGAAGACTTTCTCTGATGACTTTAGGTGGAGGCAGGCTAACACTACCCATACACTTCAAGTGTTTGAGCTAAGCTAATTAGCGACTTTAGGTAGGAGGCAGGCTAACACTACCTATACACTTCCAGTGTTTGAGCTAAGCTAATTAGCGACTTTAGGTGGAGGCAGGTTAACACCACCTATACACTTCCAGCGTTTGAGCTAAGCTAATTAGCGACTTTAGGTGGAGGCAGGCTAACAATACCTATACACTTCCAGCGTTTGAGCTAAGCTAATTAGCGACTTTAGGTAGCAGGCAGGCTAACACTACCTATACACTTCCAGCGTTTGAGCTAAGCTAATTAGCGACTTTAGGTGGAGGCAGGCTAACACTACCTATACACTTCCAGCGTTTGAGCTAAGCTAATTAGCGACTTTAGGTGGAGGCAGGCTAACACTACCTATACACTTCCAGTGTTTGAGCTAAGCTAATTACAGGCGATACGGCTCTATCTCCCTTGTTACTGCACGCACAGTGGAAAGGATGGTGTCTATCTGCTGGTCATGGACTTGGGAGTGAGGCGAGACACGAAAAAAGAAAAATGTTGGCGAATCCCTTTAAGCTGTTTACACCTTTTGTGTTAGACTCCTCCCCTCCCCCCTCCCTCCAGGTGAACTGACTGTGTGTGTGTGTGTTTGCAGCCATGGCCGGTCTCATCGTGCCCCCCATGTGAGGAGGATCTTCAGACACCGTCAGACCCTGAACCCCCCCCAACCCAACCCCGACGGCCCCGCCCACCTGGAACACCGACAACAGAGAACTACACTTCCCATCATGCTTCAGTCCAGTTCAGGGGGGGGGCAACTCACCATCAGACGTCACCTGGACTCTTTCACACTGCAAAGAGTCAAATATCTTACCAAGAATATTTGTCCTATCAGTTTGAACCACTGTGAGACAGGAAGGGGGCGTGGCCACCGGGAGCCGCCGACGCGTGACCTGGGTCAGATTAAAGGAACATTCCACTGGTTTAACCCTTTAAAAGGAGACAGATTATATATAAATATCACCTTTTAAAGGCTCTTTAACATTCATTCATGGGTGTTTGTTTTGTCTTCTGGCCCCAAGATGTGAGAATTGATAAAATACAACAATAATTTTCAATCCATGTTCGTCATCCAACGATGTAACTAGTTTTCAAATGTGCACAATTTTGCGGGGCCTGGTGAGCAGTGGCTCATTTGCATTTAAAGGGACAGACACTGAAACCAGCCGTTCTGAACGGATAAAAAGAGCTGTGATGTTTGATCCTTCAGGTATTTTGACCGAAGCAGAACAGACGTGTCTCTAAGAACCTGGGGACAAAAACAATAGCCTAATAAACTTTATTTAAACGTCACTTTTTCTTAACAAAGTTAAAAAAGAACAGACGTGAAGAAAACAGTGGATCAGGTCTCAGATCAGTGGATCGATCCTTTAATCTCACACTCGATGTTGGAAAAACAGTTTTCAACAAAAAAAAAATTTGGTGACAAAAAAAAAAAAAAAAGTGAACGTGTCGCCAACGACGGTTACCATAGTAACCACAGTAAGCGCGGATGGATCAGTCAGTGGCTGGCTCCCCGGTGGGACGATCGGACTGAGTCCAGAAACCAGGTAGAATCAGATTCTGGACCTGAACCGTCAGACGGTTTTTTGTCCGGACCAATCAGAACCCCCCTCCCCCTCTAGCCCCATCCCGGCCCCCCTCTGATTCGTTAACCACTGATTAACGACTTTTCTTTCTGTACCATAGCTTCCGCTCCATGTTTGTCTCTCTGACGCTAAAAAGGAGGAAACACTTTAATTTTTTTTAAAGCTGACGAACAAATTAACGAACGAACAAAATGTCTGACCAGCGTTTGCGTTTTGTTTCCTTTGGTTCTCAGTTCTGTTTCTGTTTCTGTTTCTGTTTGGACCAGATTCTGTCTGTCCAGTGGTAGATTTACAGTTTGAATCACTTTAGGTACCAGATTCTCTTGTTATTCTTCTGATTGTGCTTCTTTTCTATGTATTTATAAAAAGTCTGTTTTGGGGGAAAGTTCCTTTTTGTGATTTAGGCCTGAACGATAGTCTCAAATATCTACGTAAACACATTTGATGTCTTAATACTTTTAGATATTGTAAAAAGAGTGAACAAGTGAGAGGAATTAACCCTTTTGTAAAAACAAAGCGACGTCATGACGTGGTCAAAAAACGCTTCATCATCACTTTTGTATAAAAACGCTTTTCCGATACGATATTTAACTTTTTGTAAAACAGCATCGTTTGTGTTTCCCCTGGTTCTTCTCGTCCTTTGTGTATTATTGTGAAATGTATAATCATGGTTATTTCTTAATGCACTATTTTTTGTTGGGGCACTTAATAATAAGAGCAACGCATCTTAGCGAAAAATAAAAAAAAGCTGAAAGTTTAAAAAAAAGACAAAAAGTTTAAAAAAAAGAAGAAGAAGATGTTCAAAGCTCGAAGGAAACACGAGATGTTTTTTTTTTTTTTTTAAATCCTTGTCATGTGAAATTTTTCTATCGAGATTCTTCCAGCACTTCCTACTTCCTGTTTCCTGTGACGTGTTTCACTTCGCGACAGGAAGCAGATTTTAAAAAACCAACACTTTTCACTTTTCACTGATCTCAAGGGAACGTGACGGGTGTCGGTGTCCATGATGGTGCTGTTCACGTCCTCACCCCCCCCCCCCCCCCCCCCCTCCCCGCCCCCACCCATACACACACACACACTCCATACTCCTTTTACTTATGCAACTATTCCTGCTCTGACTCCAGATCGTCTTCTGCTTCCCTCACAGAAACAATTACTACTTTTGTGTAACGTTGTGATTATTTAACATCCCCTCCCCCTAACTTTTCCTTTTTTTTTCTTAGACTACGTATGTATTATCGTTTTTTTTTATTTAGCCTTCTTTGTTTTGATGGTAATGCAGCATTACACTGCAAAAACTCAAGTATCTTAGCAAGAATATTTGTCTTATTTCTAGTCAAAATGTCATTTCTAGTCAAAACAAATCTCATTTTACCTAAAATAAGACACATCATATTAAAAGTAGCTTGTTTTTAGACACTTTTGACTTCTTTCAAGCAGATTTTCACTTGGAATAAGTAGAAAAAATTTGATAGTGGAGCAAGTTTTTCTTCCTTATCACAAGCACAAAAAACTTACTTTCATTGGCAGATTTTTCTATTTATTGTGAATTTAAGTGAAAATGATCTAAAAACAAGTTAATTTTTAGGTAATGAGTCTTATTTTAAGTGGAAAGAGATTAGTTTTGACTAGAAATGAGACATTTGGACAAGAAAAAGAAAAACCTTGGTTGTTTCTATTTTACCAGCAGGCCACCGTAGCTCCGCCCACAAATGTTACAAAGAGCAGGGGGGCGGAGCATCTAGGTTAGTTGCAGTCTGCAGCGTCACCACTAGGTGTCACTAAATCCTGCACGCCGGCCCTTTAAGAGTCGACTGCAGAAATAAAAATAGAAATAAAATCACATGAACATGATTGATTTAATAAAAACGTCGCCCCCCCCCTTTAGAGATCAAATAAAACCGAGCTGAGCAGGAAGTGGCGTGAGTGGAGTGAGAGCGGGAAACTGCAGCTGGACAAAATCAAACTTTATGCAAAACCAGCAGGACGACGAACAGAAACGGCCGGACAAGTCCGTCTCTACGCCGACGACTGTCCGCTGTCTCAGCCACACCTCCACATGACTCCCCCCCCCCCCCCCCACACACCCCATGTGACCCCCCCCCCCCCCCCCCCCCCCCACACTGGCCCCGCCCCCTCCCCATCTAAGCCCCGCCCCCTCCAGCTGACACATGATCCAGTCACAGGTGTAGAAAGTTGCTTTTCACGTCCTGGTTTTAAAAACTGCAGAGAATTTTTTTTTTTTTCAATGTTTTTCTTCAATGTGAACGAGGCAGAAAGAAACGTCTGCGTCTTTGTGAAATATGAAATATATCATCAAAGTATATCAAAGCACAATGTTTAATTAATGTCTTTAGAATACGAACGGGAGGAGGGAGGGGCGACCCCCCCAGGTTTTATTTCCTGTCTCTGGCCATGCTGTAAATAGATGCATGTTTTTGTTCTTCCGTTTTTTTTTTTTTTCCTGTGATCAGTGCTTTTTGTACAGAAACAGTCTAATAAAGATACATTTGGCTTGAAGCTGCACGGACTCGTCATTTTAACGTGTTCAACAGGAAGTGATGTCACGAGAGGAAACACACACACACACACACAAAAACACACGCACAATAAACACTGAATCCATCTCATTATTACATTAGAAAGTCTCACTAAAGACGCCCCAAATAAAATGATTGATTATATATTGATTATTAATTAAAACAGTCATTTTCAACACTTGGTTTGAAAATCTGAGTTTTTCATATAAAGTTTGAACAATATATAGCTTTATATATAGCAAAGAAACTATCTCCAGCTCAACAGTAACAAATCAGACATCATCATCATCGGTCCCACATCCTGCACCAGAACAACCCAAAACTTCAGCCTCACCTTCAACAACTGCACTCTGTCCCCTTCCCCACACATCCGGAACCTTGGAGTCATCTTCGACAGCCAGCTTAAGTTCGACCACCACATCAACCACATCACCAGGACCGCCTTCTTTCACCTCAAAAACATTGCCCGTGTCCGCCCCGCACTCACCAACTCTGCTGCTGAAACCCTGATTCATGCTTTTATCACATCCAGACTGGACTACTGCAATAGCATCCTATACGGTTCATCATCCAAACTCCTCAATAAACTGCAATACATCCAGAACTCTGCCGCCCGCCTGCTCACCCACACCCGCTCCCGAGAACACATCACCCCTGTCCTCCAGAAACTGCACTGGCTCCCCATCGCACACCGTATACAATTCAAAATCCTCCTGCTCACCTACAAATCACTTAACAACCTGGCCCCCACCTACCTCACAGACCTTCTTCACCACTACAACCCCCCCCGTGCCCTCCGATCCTCAGCAGGAAATCTCCTGACCCTACCCCCCCGGACCAAGCACCGAACCTGGGGGGACAGAGCCTTCTCCGTTGCCGCCCCCACCCTCTGGAATTCACTCCCCCAACCCATCAGAGACTGTACAGACCCCCACACCTTCAAATCACTTTTAAAAACCCACCTTTTTAAACTGGCTTTTAATCCATAAATTAAATTTGTGTATCTTGTTCTTGTATTTTAACTGTGATAATTTACTGCATTGTATTTTAAATTGTGTTTTTATGTAAGCGTCTTTGAGCACTTGGAAAAGCGCGTTACAAATAAAATTTATTATTATAAATTTATTATATTTTTGAGCAGATAAAAATAAAATCCATGAATCCTGTACAACTGTATTATTTTAATAGAAACATGAATAAATCTTAGTTTTAAGCTTTTAGATAATACAATTAATAAATCAGAGTAAAGTCTGTGGTTTCTGTGTGTGTGTGTGTGTGTGTGTGTGTGTGTGTGTGTGTGTGTGTGTGTGTGTGTGTGTGTGTGTGTGTGTGTGTGTGTGTGTGTGAATATTAAAATGAGTCCAGTAAATATCTTGTGGTTAATTTGGTTCATTCTCTGTATTTGTGGTAATTAAAGTAAAAATAGAAACATGTTAATGAGCTGACCTGGTTAATTATTCAGTGTTGGTTTTTAGTTTCCTTCACAGTTCACACACGGTTTATTGTGGTGTTTCAGCCCTGAGTCAGGTCTGTCAGGTTCAGCCCGCTCTTTCAGCCCTGAGTCAGGTCTGTCAGGTTCAGGCCGCTCATTCAGCCCTGAGTCAGGTCTGTCAGGTTCAGTCCGCTCTTTCAGCCCTGAGTCAGGTCTGTCAGGTTCAGTCCGCTCTTTCAGCCCTGAGTCAGGTCTGTCAGGTTCAGTCCGCTCTGACCTTCGACCTTCAGACTGAACAACAATAACAACTGAAGAGAACATTTGTTTCCTGGTGGCAGGGCCGGCCCTAGGATTTTGGTGGCCCCCTAAACAAGGTTTTTGTTTGTGGCCCTGCACTCTAACTGTGCGTTCACACCAAAAGCTTCCAAAGCGTCAAAAACGCTCGAGGGGGGGCGTCAGACAAGACAGCTCCCAAAATGGCAAATATTTTCAGCCGCTTTGGCCGCTCGTCTGGTGACTGACGTCAAAGTTCGATCGCGCTGGTCATTGGGGAGCCGAAATACAAAAAAAGAAAAAAACAGGCAACCGACGGACATCTCTATTCTGACAGGCTGCCGCCGGTTGCCGCTTGACCGCGTCATAGCTCATTACCCTAAAGTTAAACCTGGCTCAACTTTTCATCTGGTGACGCTTTGGACGCTTTGGAAGCTTTGGACGCTCTGGAAGCGCGGCAACGCCTGTTGACGCTTTGGACGCTCGGTGTCGCCGGGCGCTCATTGAAAATGAATTGACTTCCGGCGTTTTTGACGCTTTGGAAGCTTTTGGTGTGAACGCACAGTAAGCGCAAACACCAAATCACTGGTTAAAACTGAATACAGACGTGTTTATGCCTCTGAGGTTTGAGGCCATTTTCTAGACTTTTACATATTTCCTAAATTGATCTTTTTAAGATACTTGCAGATGTAACAAGTGTTTTATGTCTAAATATTAGAACCTCCGCTGTAAGCACACTGAGGCCAGTTTGTCCTAGAACACTGTAGAAAGAAATAATTTAGGCCAAATGCTGGAAATTTGAGGTCTGCTTTTTGAAAAATGTCAAATCCCTTGTGAAAACACTCCTCACTCCCTGAGAATGAACTGTTTTGGTGCTTGAAATAGGATATGAATACAGTAATAGATACGTGTAGAAAACACGTCTAAATGAAATTTTGTAAGATTGCTTTTTGAGCACAAATGTTGTCATTCTGCCGTTCTATTTTCACCAAATGTCTCAAATGTGAGATAAAAGAAGCTGAATATTGACTTCACATTACATATAAAGCTCATAGCTGCACGTGCAGACCTCAGGATGTTTAAATGACTTGATGAACCCCGGTACCTTTCTGATCATGTGGCCCCCCACCTAACGGCTGTGGCCCTAAACAACCACATAGTGTTTATGTCAGGGGCCGGCCCTGGTTGTAGTGGAGAAGAAACGCTGATGAGACATGATTCATCTCCTGAGGATCTGGACTGAGACCAGGACCAGGATTTGGACTCAGGTGTTTAGAGAAACCTGATATAAAACAGAGGTTTCTCCGACAGACTCGGAGCTGATGATGATGAAACTGAGTCAATGCTGTGCTGAGAGAGAGAGAGAGCAGCAGGTAAAGTCATCAGTCGGATAAAGAGAGAGAAATATGTCCGAGGACGACGTGAAGCTGAGATGATTCAGGAGGTTTGTGTTGACAGTCAGGAATCCTCCTGCAGATCTATGGTGCTGAAGTCCTGCATGGAGGCTGAGTCTGGACCAGGTCCAAGTCCAAGTCTGGATGATCCCACCAGCACCACCCAGACAGGGTGTATACAGGGATTTTGAAGTAAATTTTAATACCTTTTTAAGACTTTTTCAAGACCTTCTCAACATTTTTCAATACCTCACCGCCACTTCAAGCTGTGACCATTTACATCAGTGACACTTTTAACGTAATAACAGTTTTAGTTTGTGATAAAGACTATGGGCCCTAGTTTCCTGGCGCAGCGCAAGGTAGCGCAGCCGGTCTAATGCAAGTTTCGACCAGCGCAGCCTAGCGCAAAGTCAGATTGGGAGATTTGTAGATCGCGCTGCGCTGAGATAGGCGTGGCCGCGCAGCAGGAGGAGGCGTCACAGATTCAGCTTGGTGCAGTGGAAGTTTTGTGCGAAAATGTCCCGCCGAGGTTGCGCTGAAAGCTCGCCACCTCCAACCAGGTCTAATCTCAGCGCAGGGCGAAGCGCAGCAGGTGCAGTGGAAGTTTAGCTGACTGACCTGCAGTGCACACACGCCACCAAGACCTCACAGGCAGATCTCCACAGTTCCAGGCACATTTCAATGCAATAGATATCCACAATAACCACTATTTAATGCAACTAATGGAATCAACACGTGAATTTATATCTATATAGATTGTCCCGTCACATCTGACGTCAGATCAAAGCAGAGATCAAAGGCTGTCGGCGCGTAAAGGAAACTCCACCTGAATTAACACAGCAGGGACGAACTGGCACTGAAAAGCAGCTGTGGATGTCCCAAGCAGGACTGAGGGTGGATGACTGCATGTCGCTGCCGTGTTGAGATACCACTCTGCCCTTGTGATGATCGCTTTATTTATTTATTTACTTATTAATTCATTAGCGCGAGCGACCGCATCACGCAGCCGTAATGAAAAACAAAACACAAATCTTCATCTCTCTTAGTCCACCACAACAGCCTCTGTATCAGATAGTCAGTATATAGCCTACTACAGTACTCAGCATCTCTATCACAGAAAAAAAAGAGAAAATAGAGACGGACAGAGAGAGAGAGAGAGAGAGAGAGAGAGAGAGAGCGTCCTTTACGCTGATTTCATCCGTTACGCATGGTGTTTGTTTATGTTGTGATTACACCTCTCATCTTGCTTACACAGGGTTTGAATAAATGTGAGTTTCTTTATTAGTTTATTAGTTGTTGTTTCTTACACTGAGCACCGGTTCTCAGTGTATCAGATCAATCCTGGTTAAGTATATTAGTAAACTCATTATTGGTCACTCTGAGCTCGGACCTCCGGACCGCACAGCTGTTTCCTCCGGGGAGAGGTTCGGCCTCTGGCGTCGCTGTCTCCTCCGTCCATGTCCAAGTATAAAATGACAAACTTGCAGCGCGCATCACCCGCCGCGCAGTTAAAGGTGAGGAGAGGAGCTCATTTGATTGGTGAAGATCTGACTCGGCTGTGTCAAACCCACTCCACGCCTTTCTCTCCTCCTCCTGTCTCCCTCCCGCCCTCTCTCCTCCCTCTTTGCCGTTTGCGCCGGTGGGAGGGACGAGGGGAGGGCTTGCGCTGGTCTAATGGCGCATTTCCACTAGCATGGCTCGGCTCGATACGGCTCGGCACGGCACGGCTCGGCTCGGTTTGGTTGTGTTTCCATTACAACTGAGTATCACTAGTACCGCCGTGACGTCATTTACACGGCGCCGAGCAACGCTCTAAACTCTGTAAATATATAACTTTAGCAACATTTGAAACATTTTCAGGCGAGAAAGTAGTCGTTTAGATCCCCACCGTGTTGAAAAACTGACAAAATACCAGCTGTTTACAATTTTGTTTCAACGAAGTCGGCGTTACTAAAGCTAGCCGTAGTGAGCAACGCACTTCCGGTTATTTTCACAAAATAAAATACCCGTTGCCTTTTATCATAAGGAAAGCCATTACGATAGAATTGGTGCTTTTACTTTGTAAACAGGAAGTGAACCTACCCTCGCTGTAGCTAGCTTTAAACCGCCGTTTTGACTCCTATGCTCTCGTCCCGTTAACGGCATTTAACCGTTCAATATGCCTTACCGGAGAGTCTACCAGCTCTGAGATCGGCCTGGTTCATTGTAAAACATTTATTTATTGATGTAAATGTGGTGTTTTCTGTGCGTACAGACCCCAAGGCAGTGCTGCTCTTCTGTCTAACCACAAACAAACTGCTGCTACAGCCACAATTGTTAGATTTCATCAGAGACCAACATTTAAGAGTTTAACCAGCCGGTGGTAAACCTCTAAAAGCCATCGGGGAAGTTAATCTCGGGGTGACGATGGTAGGCTGGCCCGGCGGAGCACGTCAGGAGCCGGGCTGCTGCCTCTGTGATGAACCGGTCGCTGCTCGGACCTGGAGCTTCACTTCTCCGAAAAACATCGGGGCAAACTTCTAAACAGCCGTCGTTTGGATAAACTAACCGCACATGGGGATCTAAACAGTTACTTTCTCGCATGAAAAAATATTAAAACTTAATAAAGTCACGTAATAACAGAGCCAGTCCCAATATTAGAAATTCTCTGGTAATAACAGGCTTCAGCAGGAACATTTCTGTTGTCGGTCGTCGCTTCCAGTGACGACACTCATCGGCCAATCAGTGGAAGGCAGTCGGCTGACGTCACGTTTTAGTAACGCTTCGGCTCGCTTGGAACCAGGGCTGAGGTGATACCAAAAATGTACCCGGTTGCAGGTACTGCGTGCTAGTGGAAACACGCAATAGCGCGCCGAGCCGTGCCGTACCGAGCCGAACCGTGCTAGTGGAAATGCGCCATAAGTCTGACTGCGCGGCCCACCAATCTTGCGAAATGGACCTGGGCCACACCCCGTTGACGTGGCGAAGCTGCGCTGAGGTTAGACTTCGCCCGGTCCACGAGACTAGGGCCCTATTAGTCTACTTGCCAACAATGAGTACCCGGAAATGTTGAGTACCCCAAAGTTTTATGTTAGAAATAGATAGTATGGGTCCCCAGTATTCAGAAACTGCCGGATGCTAACTTATATATATTGGACAATTAGCATAATTGACACAATTAGCATAAATTAGCATAATTGCCAATAGCAATATTTCAACAAAATTGACTTGGCTGATCTGGGCAATATTGGAGTGGTTTTAGGGGTTATTGATGATGCTGAATCCATTTCTGACATTTTCAAAATTCAAAATGGCTGTCTAAACCGGAAGTGACCAGTGGGCCGATTCATCAAAATCGGCCCACTGGCGGTTAAAACCTGGTCAGACCCTGGTTTTTTTCTGGACAATTTCGCATTTCGGGGCTTCAACGCTGAGGATGCTGATTTTAAAACAAGGGAACTGCATGTTGTTACGGTTATGTTGAACAAAACTGGAGACATGATAAAATATTACTTTTTCATAAATACTTGATATATTTTTTTTAGGGCCGGGACTTTAACGCGTTAATTACGATTAATTAATTACACAAAAATGTACGCGTTAAAAAAGAATTAACGCATTTTAATCGCACTTTTTTTTTCTTTTTCTCACGTGTGTCTACGTGCGGTGCACCCGCACGTGAGAGGGGCGGCAGTTTGAGAGGCTGACTGGCAGAGATGAGAGCTGGTGAAACGCTAGCATGGTTATTTAAAACACCATCTCTGATCTCTGCCTGCACATAGATACACAGACACGGGCGCACGCTAAATGCGCTATATAGCGCTAATTGCTCAGCTGCAGCGCTATATCTATGACCTGTCACTGTCACAGGTGCAGCTCATCTCATTATGATAGGACTTCACCCTCAGAGCTCTGTCTTCAGACTGTCCTGACCTGTCCCTGAACATCACACAGGGACAACATGGAGCTGCCTGTGTGATTGGTTACTGAGTTTTATTAATGTTTACATCAGGCTGAGTTCAACAAATCAGTTTATGCTACTGTGATTTAAGTAGCCTAGTTAAACACTACAGTAATCATCATAGTGTATTGGAAGGAAAGACCATTTCATCTGTATCAAATATCGATTAATGAATTAATCGATAATTTGCATCCCGTCTGTTGGTCTTGGTTAAGTACCACCTTGAATGCTTAAGCTTATGTATTCAGTCATTCAATGGTATACTAAAATCCATGTGAAAAAAAAATGCTTCTCACTGTTCTCAGGTCAAATATTTATATGCGATTTAAATGTGATTAATTGCGATTAATTAATTACAAAGCCTCTAATTAATTCGATTAATTGTTTTAATCGAGTCCCGGCCTATAATTTTTTTCATATTTTTGTATTATTTTAGTTTAAGTAGTCAGGAATGTTATTATATTAACAAAAAAATAGGTCAATTGCAATTTTTATTTGTTTTAAATTCAATAATTAAAAATATGTGATTCTGGTCAACAGGGACATACAAATCTGGCGTTCATCTACTCCTTAGAAACCCATATAATACACAAAAAACAAAAAGGATTTCTATTGTTTTTGTGTTTTATATAATCCAAAGACTCAGTTGTATTTGGCCCCGCCCCCTGTCCCCACCGGTGCACAGGATTGGTTGTGTCTGTGTGAGTCCGTGGTAACGAGCCTGTGATTGGCTCCAGGTGGAGACACTCAGTCATGGAGCTGACGATTAGTTCAGTCGTTGTATAAAAACATCCCATTTCCCCGTTAACGAGGTGAAACAGCTGCTTTTCATCACAGTGGAGTCTTTTAGTTTTATTCAGGTCGTTAATAAGAAATAATTAATGTTTGTTTCAACAACAGAGGAGCTGCAGCTGTTACCTTCATCAATACGTCTCATCAATACAACTGTTCTCTCACATCGTTATATCTGATATGATTATTGAGTGTGTGAACATGCTGAATAAATTTCCCATCAAAGAAACTGGGGGAGACTCTGTCTGCAGCAGCTGCTGCTAATTAATGATCAAAATTAATTTATTCCCTAATGACGAACTGATGAATCAACTAATCAATTCAGCTCAGAGCGTCCACAGGGAGTGAGGGGAGCTGCCCTCATAAAGTGGGGTCAACGTGGGTCAACGTGGGGCAACGGGGGGTGAGAGGGTAAATTTCTGCCTCGGGGCTCTGAGCCCCTCTTCTGATTGGCTGACTGTTTTCTAAAGTGATCCAATAATAAAGACAGAGCAGATTTCAGAATAAAACACTCAAAGGAACTAAAAAAATCCTGCAAGTTTTTGTTGGATGGATGGTGTTTTCCAGGTGGTGAGGGGGCGGGGCTTAGTTGTGACATCACAAAGTGACAGGAAGTCCTGACGGCTGGTTTTTAAAGGCTCAGTTTCTGAATACAGGCTGTGTGCATTTCTCTGTGGACTGAGGCTTTGATACTTTCACAGTATAAATATAGAACCTAGAGCTGCTCTATAATCACACTACACATGGACATCTACCTTTAAACTGTATGGAGCTTTAATACAAACATCTACCTTTATACTGTATGGAGCTTTAACACAAACATCTACCTTTATACTGTATGGAGCTTTAATACAAACATCTACCTTTACACTGTATGGAGCTTTAATACAAACATCTACCTTTACACTGTATGGAGCTTTAATACAAACATCTACCTTTATACTGTATGGAGCTTTAATACAAACATCTACCTTTATACTGTATGGAGCTTTAATACAAACATCTACCTTTATACCGTATGGAGCTTTAATACAAACATCTACCTTTATACCGTATGGAGCTTTAACACAAACATCTACCTTTATACCGTATGAAGCTTTAATACAAACATCTACCTTTATACTGTATGGAGCTTTAACACAAACATCTACCTTTATACCGTATGGAGCTTTAACACAAACATCTACCTTTATACTGTATGGAGCTTTAACACAAACATCTACCTTTATACTGTATGGAGCTTTAACACAAACATCTACCTTTATACTGTATGGAGCTTTAATACAGACATCTACCTTTATACTGTATGGAGCTTTAACACAAACATCTACCTTTATACTGTATGGAGCTTTACAAACATCTACCTTTATACTGTATGGAGCTTTAACACAAACATCTACCTTTATACTGTATGGAGCTTTAATACAAACATCTACCTTTACACTGTATGGAGCTTTAATACAAACATCTACCTTTATACTGTATGGAGCTTTAACACAAACATCTACCTTTATACTGTATGGAGCTTTTACACAAACATCTACCTTTATACTGTATGGAGCTTTAATACAAACATCTACCTTTACACTGTATGGAGCTTTAATACAAACATCTACCTTTATACTGTATGGAGCTTTAATACAAACATCTACCTTTATACTGTATGGAGCTTTAATACAGACATCTACCTTTATACTGTATGGAGCTTTAACACAAACATCTACCTTTATACTGTATGGAGCTTTAACACAAACATCTACCTTTATACTGTATGGAGCTTTAATACAAACATCTACCTTTATACTGTATGGAGCTTTTACACAAACATCTACCTTTATACTGTATGGAGCTTTAACACAAACATCTACCTTTATTTTGAAGGAGCTTTAACACAAAAGTCTACCTTTATTCTGAAGGAGCTTTAATACAAACATCTACCTTTATTTTGAAGGAGCTTTAACACAAACGTCTACCTTTATTCTGAAGGAGCTTTAATACAAACATCTACCTTTATTTTGAAGGAGCTTTAATACAAACATCTACCTTTATTTTGAAGGAGCTTTAACACAAACATCTACCTTTATTTTGAAGGAGCTTTAATACAAACATCTACCTTTATTCTGTAGGAGCTTTAACACAAACCTTTATTTTGAAGGAGCTTTAACACAAACGTCTACCTTCATTTTGAAGGAGCTTTAATACAAACATCTACCTTTATTTTGAAGGAGCTTTAACACAAACCTTTATTTTGAAGGAGCTTTAACACAAACGTCTACCTTCATTTTGAAGGAGCTTTAACACAAACATCTACCTTTATACTGTATGGAGCTTTACGTAACACAAACATTTTAACGCTGTAACTTATTTAATTTAATTTGCCCTAAGGTCAAAGGTCAAAGGTCAAGGTGCAGAGGAAACAGGAAGTGCAGTGTGTCCTCCTCTCTGACACAGAAGCTGCTGTCGAGGGTTTTTGGATCAGTTCAGTTTTTTTTTTTTGTATTTGTGTGAAGAAAGGAGCTGCAGCTGCTGAGGTTGTTTTTCCACCCGGGAAAACGGCCGACAGTGAACACAACACCAGACCCACGGAGCCGCCAGCAGCACAAGTTTCCACGTCGGCGCTGATCCAGATTAGAGCTAAGAGTCTTGATTTAAGAAGCGTCTTCTAGTTCAGAACAGGAGAAGGTTTCACTGGCTGCCAGGTTGAAACGACCATGTTTCATGGAAACAGCTGGAGAACCGGCGTTCACACGGTCCAGAAACCTCAACAGTCCTGTTGGACCTGGATCCACACAGTCCTGGACCTGGTTCTATATAAGTCCTGGACTTGAAATCATAGGTCAGGAACAGGAGCCACTCATCAA